>NW_021276162.1:0-20217 GCF_002162155.2 Triticum dicoccoides | reverse complement strand
ATCAAGTGGTATCAGTTTTCAGGTTGCTCGGTGAGAATTTCCAGTTTTCCTAGATTAGATTTATTTTCTTACCTATTGTCCAAGAAAAAGCCACAAAAAAGAGTTAGATCTATTCATCCTTGGTCCAAGCCAGTCTGAGCCTTTGCAATTTTTCTTTTCATTGCTTGCATAGTTGAATTATCGGTTGCATCGTCGTGTCGAGTTGCTGGTCTTAGTGTCTAGTTCGTTTAGAGTTTCGAGTTCTATTCACATTAGTCACGCCACCGCTGCATCATTATCTCTTCCGCTGTCCACCACCCATCCATCAATTTCCACCACGTGCTATCCATCATTCATTGTCATAATAATAGTTGAGATCGTTCACATCTTCACTTGATCCAATCTGCATCTTATCTAGTTTGTTTTGGAAAGAGGGAGAAAAAAAGAGAGAGAAAAAAACGAGAGAAAAAAAGGAGAAAAAAAAGTCAGAGAAAAAAAAGGAGAGAAAGAAAAAAAGTGTGAGGAAAAAAAAGAGAGAAGAAAAAAAATTGGATCTATCTAGAATCAATCTCGTACCTGAATTCGGATTGGAATCTGTTTTGCGCACTGTTCAGTAAAACAGGTGTATCTTCCTCATACGAAATCCGTTTTGGCTCCTTGAGTACTCAAATTGAAGATAGCGACGAGCCGCATCTAAATAGTTGCAGAAGCTAGTTCAATATTTGGCACCTCAAAATCGGCTTCTAAATAGGTCTTTTTGCCCTCCGAAGTTCGTGAACACAGCTTGTTCCAATTTTTAGGCCAGTTTTAGAATTCTTTGACTCCTCATATCAACTCGGAATTGAGTGATTCTTTTTGCATTGGAAAGCTTGAGTTAGTAGCATTCTTTGAAAGAATTTATTAGAAAATTGTCTCAAACTTTTCAAGAGGAAAGTTGGAGAGAGAGTTGTTGTATATCCTGCTTGGCAGTTGCTTTTCATCATTATCTTCACTGCCGTTGTGATCTTCACTTATATCTTGCTGTCAAGAGCTACTTAGTATCCTTCATTGATGCTAGTTGTGCTACGTCGTGACCTCATTAGTGTTCTAGGCTCGCGTCTCTACTCCGGTCTAGCCTAGGACCAGCACAGTACCGTCGTTGAGCGTTTATTCAACATTGCATCTTTGAATTGATTATTGCTAATCTTTTGCTACCATATATAGCCAACCCAGCTCCACATATTTCTACACCGTGTATACGTATGCTCCCCTGGCAATCGCTTTACTCAATATTCGGAGTTACTTGACACCGCTGGTTGCCGATCACCGCCTGCTGCATGGTAAGAACTTGTAAGACATTGATATTTGCTTTACTCTGAGCGTTCTACCAGCACATCCTAGTAGTTATAGGAACATTATTTTTGGGTTTTGTTTCTTGTTCTACTAATCATGACAGGATCCAGAGTCAATTCATGGGCTTTGTCGATCGCGGGAGACGTGCCACCACCTTTGCAAATACCACAACCGTCACGAGAGGTGCACAAACATCCAAATGCACATGATCAGGTTAATGTATCTATACCACCATTTAATGGCCGTTTTAAACCTGCTTTATATATCGAATGGGAGTTCGACATAAAAAATATATTTGCTTCCCATAATTTCGATGAACATAAAAAGGTTAAGGTTGCGGTTGGTTCTTTCACTGGTTATGCTTTGGTTTGGTGGAGTGAATATTGTCGGTTACACCCTGATTATATACCTACTACTTGGGATGATTTGAAACTTGCCATGCGACATACTTTCGTCCCTGCTTATTATACTCGTGACATGACTAAGAAGTTGCAACACTTAAAACAAGGTAGTGAAACTGTAACAAAATATTATGATGATTTACAAACTACCTTGTTGCATTCCTCTTTAGAAGAAAGTGAAGATGATTTTATGGATAGATTTTGGGGAGGATTAAACCGTGATATTCAAGAGATACTAATTCATGAAGAGTGTTATCCTATGGACCATTTGTTTCATCTTGCTTGCAAATCTAACAGGAAATAAAACGACGTGTTGGCGACGAGGAGAACAAGCGCACGGTGCACATTCCAAGAGTTGATATGATTGTTCCTTCAACTACTAGGCATACTATGACAACCACATCCGTTGTTGTCAGGACTACATCACCTCCACCATGTGACACATCGCCCCCGAGAGTGGCTACATCATCTGAGTTGAACATAAGAGGTAATGACAAAAGTACTGATCTTCCATCTCTACATGAGAATGATGAATGCCTTGTCAATTTGAATGCACCATCTGATGAGCTACCCACTACTTTGATCACACCACCTATTTTAGAGGACTACGTTGATAATTTGACTTTGCCATGTGATCAATCAACTGAAATACCAACAATTTTGAGTGCACCCATTGAATTAACTATTAATGCAAAAGAACCAATGTTTAATCATTTTGATATGACCTCTAATCTTGGTGATGATTCTGTGTTGAATGACTTATTGCATGTTTGCTTATTTAAGCATGTTGTAGCATGTAAATTTGATACAAGTAAGATTTATTCACCAATGTTGGGATGGTTTAATGATGAACATTGTCAATCTTTT
Source organism: Triticum dicoccoides (assembly GCF_002162155.2). Lineage (NCBI taxonomy): Eukaryota > Viridiplantae > Streptophyta > Magnoliopsida > Poales > Poaceae > Triticum > Triticum dicoccoides. The sequence continues at coordinate 17,638 of NW_021276162.1, read as the reverse complement.
GAAATGAATAAGAGATTCACTTATATGTGCAAACTGAGTTGCAATATTTTCATGCATTCTACTTCTTGTGCTAATTTTTTGGCTTTAGATTTTATGAACTATGCAAGTTACTCATCTATTCATGTGTCATATATGCAAAAATCAAGGGAAGTAAAATTGGATGACATATACATATACAACATGTACACCTTGTCTCTTTTGTTAGCCACATTTCAGATTAAGCAACGCCGAGGACGGCTTTATTTTCAAGAAGGGGAGGATGATGAGGACATGACTACCTTGGATATGACCAAAAATATTGCATATATGCATATTTGTCAGGTGATTTCTAGTGCAAACTATTCAATAATCTATTTATGTTATCCAGAACAAAAATACTTCACACACTTTTGTGTTTTGTCTAATTGCAGGTGTATGGGACATTTGTACAATACACATATGAAGATAAGGAAGAAAGAGATGTTTATTTGCTGTCCAAAAAGTTCTCTCACGTCACTTTTGGCCCAAGAGAAGATAGAGTCCAAGTCTCTCACGTTCTGGATTCAGATTCGGACTGCATAGACATACCTGACTCAAAACGCACACAAGTTTTTCATACGGACTCCGAATTGGGTGATTCTTTTTTTGTTGGAAACTAGATTTCGTGCACTTTCCAACCCAATTGGAATCACCTTCAAATTCGTCCGGAGCGTTGAGTTGTGGACGAAACAATCTGATGCTACAGCAGAATCCGAGTCAAACTACAAGTCCAAAGGTGTTACATCACCTCCACTTGGGCCCATTGGCCTTGTACGACCTAGATTTAGTTTTAGGCTGCCTTGGGACGTCCTCCCACCTCCTTGGCCGCCACCCCTTGCTCCTATATAAGTAGATCCATCTAGTAGCTTTTCCTTGGGATTTGTTTAGTTAAAAGTTAGCCATTGCAACTTCGTGTACTTCGTTTGTGTCCAACGACCAGACCAAGACCGCTTACGGATCCCCACCTTTATCAATACTTCATATATACTCGCAATATTCAGATTGCTTTTATCATATTCTTGCTTGTTCTTCGATTGCTTGCAGGAATAGACCTTCGTGATCGGGACACCCTTTGCCTCTATCAAGTGGTATCAGTTTTCAGGTTGCTCGGTGAGGATACAAAGGACAGTTCATCTCCGTACGGAGGCCTTGATGGTCTTCCCTAGAAAGGTGATGAGGACATGACTACCTTGGATATGACCAAAAATATTGCATATATGCATATTTGTCAGGTGATTTCTAGTGCAAACTATTCAATAATCTATTTATGTTATCCAGAACAAAAATACTTCACACACTTTTGTGTTTTGTCTAATTGCAGGTGTATGGGACATTTGTACAATCCACATATGAAGATAAGGAAGAAAGAGATGTTTATTTGCTGTCCAAAAAGTTCTCTCACGTCACTTTTGGCCCAAGAGAAGATAGAGTCCAAGTCTCTCACGTTCTGGATTCAGATTCGGACTGCACAGACACACCTGACTCAAAACGCACACAAGTTTTTCATACGGACTCCGAATTGGGTGATTCTTTTTTTGTTGGAAACTAGATTTCGTGCACTTTCCAACCCAATTGGAATCAACTTCAAATTCGTCCGGAGCATTGAGTTGTGGACGAAACAGTCTGATGCTGCAGCAGAATCCGAGTCAAACTACAAGTCCAAAGGTGTTACATCACCTCCACTTGGGCCCATTGGCCTTGTACGACCTAGATTTAGTTTTAGGCTGCCTTGGGACGTCCTCCCACCTCCTTGGCCGCCACCCCTTGCTCCTATATAAGTAGATCCATCTAGTAGCTTTTCCTGGGGATTTGTTTAGTTAAAAGTTAGCCATTGCAACTTCGTGTACTTCGTTGCAAGTTACTCATCTACCACTTGATAGAGACGGGGTGTCCGATCACTTAGTAGCGTTAGCAATCCACATATGAAAATAAGGAAGAAAGAGATGTTTATTTGCTGTCCAAAAAGTTCTCTCACGTCACTTTTGGCCCAAGAGAAGATAAGAGTCCAAGTCTCTCACGTTCTGGATTCAGATTCGGACTTCACAGACATACCTGACTCAAAATGCACACAAGTTTTTCATACGGACTCCGAATTGGGTGATTGTTTTTTTGTTGGAAACTAGATTTCGTGCACTTTCCAACCCAATTGGAATCACCTTCAAATTCGTCCGGCGCGTTGAGTTGTGGACGAAACAATCTGATGCTGCAGCAGAATCCGAGTCAAACTACAAGTCCAAAGGTGTTACATCACCTCCACTTGGGCCCATTGGCCTTGTATGACCTAGATTTAGTTTTAGGCTGCCTTGGGACGTCCTCCCACCTCCTTGGCCGCCACCCCTTGCTCCTATATAAGTAGATCCATCTAGTAGCTTTTCCTTGGGATTTGTTTAGTTAAAAGTTAGCCATTGAACTTCGTGTGCTTCGTTTGTGTCCAACGACCAGACCAAGACCACTTTTCGGATCCCCACCATTATCAATACTTTATACATATTCGCGATATTCAGATTGCTTTTATCATATTCATGCTTGTTCTTCGATTGCTTGCAGGAATAGACCTTCGTGGTCAGGTTGATCGTGCTCCGGCGTGGTCAATAACCTCTCGCAGTTGGTTTAGCGATTGCTAAGGCACAACGTCGTTGCATGTTTGTAGTCGGGTCGTCAAAGTCGTCTCCACCAAATCGATAGTTATCATCTCATCGAAAGATCGGACACCCCGCCTCTATCAAATTTTCTTGGCCTCGCTGGATTCTATAGGCGTTTTGTGAGAGATTTCAGCACCATTGCTGCACCTCTCAATGATCTTACAAAGAAAGATGTGTCTTTTCTTTGGGGTACCGCACAGGAAGAAGCCTTCTCGGTATTGAAAGATAAGTTGACACATGCTCCTTTACTCCAACTACCTGATTTTAATAAGACTTTTGAGCTTGAATGTGATGCTAGTGGAATTGGATTAGGACGTGTGTTATTACAAGATGGCAAACCTGTTGCATACTTTTCTGAAAAATTGAGTGGGCCTAGTCTGAATTATTCTACTTATGATAAATAATTATATGCTCTTGTTCAGACTTTAGAAACATGGCAACATTATTTATGACCCAAAGAATTTGTTATACATTCTGATCATGAATCTTTGAAACATATTAAAAGTCAAGCTAAACTGAATCGTAGACATGCTAAATGGGTTGAATTCATTGAGACTTTCCCTTATGTCATTAAACACAAGACGGGAAAAGAAAATGTTATTGCTGATGCATTGTCTCGTCGCTATACTATGCTTTCACAACTTGACTTCGAAAAATTTGGTTTGGAGACCATCAAAGATCATATGTGCATGATGCTGATTTTAAAGATGTAATGCAGAATTGTAAAGAAGGTAGAATGTGGAACAAGTTTGTCGTTAACGATGGATTTGTGTTTCGTGCTAACAAGCTATGCATTCCAGCTAGCTCCGTTCGTCTTTGTTGTTGCAGGAGGCGCATGGAGGAGGATTAATGGGACACTTTGGCGTGAAAAAGACGGATGACGTACTTGCTACACATTTCTTTTGGCCAAAGATGAGACGGGATGTTGAGCGTTTTATTGCTCGATGCACTACATGTCAAAAAGCTAAGTCACGACTCAATCCTCATGGTTTATATATGCCTTTGCCTGTACCTAGTGTTCCTTGGGAGGATATATCTATGGACTTTGTTTTAGGTTTACCTCGAACAAAGAAGGGGAGGGATAGCATATTTGTTGTCGTGGATAGATTCTCGAAAATGGCACACTTTATACCATGTCATAAAAGCGATGATGCTGTTAATGTTGCTGATTTGTTCTTTCGTGAAATTATTCGCTTGCATGGTGTGCCAAATACTATTGTTTCAGATCGTGATACTAAATTTCTTAGCCACTTTTGGAGATGTTTATGGGCTAAGTTGGGGACTAAACTGCTTTTTAGTACTACTTGTCACCCCCAAACTGATGGACAAACTAAAGTAGTCAATAGAACGTTGTCTACTATGCTTAGGGCTGTTTTGAAGAATAATAAGAAAATGTGGGAGGAATGCTTGCCTCATATTGAATTTGCTTATAATCGTTCATTGCATTCTACTACTAAGATGTGCCCTTTTGAAGTTGTGTATGATTTCCTACCTCGTGCACCTATTGATTTGTTGCCTCTTCCATCTTCGGAGAAGGTTAATTTTGATGCTAAACAACGTGCTGAATTGATTTTAAAAATGCATGAGTTAACTAAGGAAAACATTGAGCGTATGAATGCTAAATATAAACTTGCTGGAGATAAGGGTAGAAAACATGTTGTGTTTGCACCTGGAGATCTTGTTTGGTTACATTTGCGTAAGGATAGATTTCCTGATTTGCGCAAATCAAAGCTAATGCCACGTGCTGATGGTCCCTTTAAGGTGTTAGAGAAAATAAATGATAATGCATATAAACTTGAGCTGCTTGCAGATTTTGGGGTTAGTCCCACTTTTAACATTGCAGTTTGAAGCCTTATTTGGGTGAGGAAGATGAGCTTCCGTCGAGGACGACTTCATTTCAAGAAGGGGAGGATGATGAGGACATCAATACCATTGTTACACCCACAGCCCCTACTGCTACATATACGGGACCAATTACTAGAGCTCGCGCACGCCAATTAAATTATCAGGTACTTTCGTTTCTTGGTAATGATTCTAATGTTCATGAGAATATGATGCTGCCTAAATTGGATACATTTGTTTTGCTTACAAATGAAGGGCCTAGCTTGGATAAGGATGAACATTGGAGCAAGAACAAGCATGGAGATGATGCTATGCGCAAGGGGAACAAGAACGGAGTTACAAGTGATGATTTTAGGACTTTGAAGCCACCATAATGGGTGCATGAAGCCTTGGACGAAATATACAAGATGCCACTTCATAAATTTCGTCCCGAGGCTATTATAGGTGCTGCGTCACCTTTTTATTGGGCCAGGCCCATGTAATTTCGAAATACATAAGTATAGGCTATTTCTAGAGTCTGTATGTGTGGGGAAACCAGAGATAGGGTTGATTTCGGACCCCTCCACCAAGGGCCACGAAATTCCCCCTCTCTTCCTCCATATATACAGCCCTTAGGGCACCGTTTAGACTTTGGGTTTTGTTTAGATTAAAGTTCGCCATAGCTGCAACTTCGCGTACTTCGTTTGTGTTCAACGACCAGACAAAGGCGTCACAGAACCCCACCTTGATCAATAAAGCTTTCATCTTATATTCGCAATATCCAGATTGCAATCTTAGTTTCTTGCTTGTTCTTCGTTTGCTCGCAGGAAACAGACCCTCGTGGTCAGGTTGATCGTGCTCCGGCGTGGTCAATAACCTCTCGGAGTTGGTTTAGCGATTGCTAAGGCGCGACGTCCTCGCACGTTCGTAGTCAGATCGTCAAAGTCGACTTCCACCAAAGCGATATCCATCATCTCATCAAAAGACGAGACACCTTTGCCTCTATCAGATGCTTTGGAGCGTCTTAGAGACAAGATACCAACTATCCTATGCGACCTTGAGAAGATATATCCTCGAGCCTTCTTTGATCTGATGGTGCATTTGGCTGTCTGAGGCACTACTTAGAGTTCCAGTATAGTATGGTTGGATGTACCCTATTGAAAGGCGGCTAGGCACTTTCAAGGGCTATGTTAGGAACAGAGGTAGGCCCGAAGGTTCCATTTCAGAGGCCTACATTGCTACAGAAGCGTTGACATTCTGCAACTTAGCAAAGACGTGGATGAAGACAATCCCGGGTTCAATGTTTTCGATTATTCTGTTCGAGTTACAGGGAAGTGTCGACAAGTGATGAGGACATCAATACAATTGTTACACCCACAGCCCCTGCTGCTATACATACTGGACCAATTACTAGAGCTCGTGCACGCCAACTAAATTACCAGGTACTTTCGTTTCTTGGTAATGATTCTAATGTTCATGAGAATATGATGCTGCCTAAATTGGATACATTTGTTTTGCTTACAAATGAAGGGCCTAGCTTGGAGAAGGATGAACATTGGAGCAAGAACAAGCATGGAGATGATGGCATGCGCAAGGGGAACAAGAACGGAGTTACAAGTGATGATTTCAGGACTTTGAAGCCACCATAATGGGTGCATGAAGCCTTGGACAAAATATACAAGATGCCACTTCATAAATTTTGTCCCGAGGCTATTTTAGGTGCTGCGTCACCTTATTATTGGGCCAGGCCCATGTAATTTCGAAATACATAAGTATAGGCTATTTTTAGAGTCCGTATGTGTGGGGAAACAAGAGATAGGGTTGATTTCGGACCCCTCCACCAAGGGCCATGAAATTCCCCCCTCTTCCTCCATATATACAGCCCTTAGGGCATCGTTTAGACTTTGGGTTTTGTTTAGATTAAAAGTTCGCCATAGCTGCAACTCCGCGTACTTCGTTTGTGTTCAACGACCAGACAAAGGCGTCACAGAACCCCACCTTGATCAATAAAGCTTTCATCTTATATTCGCAATATCCAGATTGCAATCTTAGTTTCTTGCTTGTTCTTCATTGCTCGCAGGAAACAGACCCTCGTGGTCAGGTTGATCGTGCTCCGGCGTGGTCAATAACCTCTCGGAGTTGGTTTAGCGATTGCTAAGGCGCGACGTCCTCGCACGTTCGTAGTCGGATCGTCAAAGTCGACTTCCACCAAAGCGAAATCCACCATCTCATCGAAAGACGGGACACCTTTGCCTCTATCAAGTGGTATCAGATTTCCAGGTTGCTCGGTGAGATTTTACAGTTTTTCGTAGTTTAGATCGAGTCTGTTCTTCATACCTACAGTCCATGAAAAAGCCACAAAAAAAATTAGGGTTAGTTCATCATATCCGAACCAATCTGAGCCTTGCATAATCTTTTTAGGGTTTTGCTTTGTTGAATTTGCGGTTGCATCGTCGTGTCTAGTTGCTGGTCTTAGAGTCTAGTCTTTTAGAGTTTTGAGTTCTGGTCATAAGTTGTCACGCCGCCGCCGCACCATCATCATCGCCCCTGCCATCTACCACCACCGCACCGAATCCGTATCCATATACCACCACTAATCCGTGTCCATATACCACCACCGATCCATATCTATATACTACCACCGCTACCACCACCGCTGCCATATACCACCACCATATATCCACCACCAATCCGAGTTCTTTGCTTATTAGGTTTGTTTTCGGGATCCATCTAGATTCCGTCGTGTTTCCTTGCCGGAGTAGGTTTCGGGAAAAAAAAAGAGCGAAAAAAAAAATTCAGAGTGTGCTTTTCCCTTGTTTACGTGCCGCGCCGTGATTTTGTTGGTGTTCTAGGCTCGCGTCTCTAGCACAGTCTAGCCTAGGACCAGCACAGTACCGTCGTTGAGCGTTTATTCAACTTTGCATCTCTGAATTGATTATTGCTGACCCTTTTTGCTACCATACTATAAGCCTTCCCAGCTCCACATACATCTACGTCGTGTGTTTGACTCTCCCTGGTAATCGCTCTATCCAAGCTTTGAGAGTTTTTGACTACAACGGTTGCCGATCACCGCCTGCTGCTGGGTAAGAACTGGTAAGAATTTGAGATTTGCTTGACGGATTTGTGATACACCACCACCACTTCTTAGTAGTCTGTAGGGTCATATTCTTGTGTGTTTCTATTGCTGCTAACCATGCCAGGATTACAAGCCGACGAGATTGACTGGGAGAACTTATCGAACAAGGAGCTTCATGATAAGTTTCAGCAAATGATGACTGAACAGGTACAAGATGTGCTGAACAATTTTGAAGAGGCCATGGAGAAGATCACTGGCCTTGAGAAGACGTTCGAAACAAAGCTCGATAACAGATTTAATGAACTGCTTGCGCGTCTTCCACCACCGGCTGCACCAGTCACACCTCTGCAACAACGACAATTACGCCCCCTTCCGAATTAGTATGGACGAGCACAGCGTGTTCCTATTGAGCCAGGACAAAATTCTGGTGCCGCTGCTACTGCTGTTGGTGCTTCTTTGGCTCCTCCTACTGCTGCTGCTGGTACCCAGGAGGATGATGATTATGTGGGAGATTATGAGGATGAGGTTGATCAAAATCCGAACTACGTGCAGCCACCAGCACCACCACCACCAGGTCGACCTTAGGTATATATTCGTAATGGTAGGCCTGCACCACCACCTCAGGTACGAGATGATGTCCATATTCCTAAACTGAAATTGAATATTCCACCATTTGAGGGTAGATATGTTCCTGATATATATCTTACTTGGGAGTTAGAAACTGAACAACGTTTTACATGTTTACAATATCCCGAGGAGAGACAGGTTGCTGCTGCTGTTTGTGCTTTCACTAGTTTTGCATGTGTATGGTGGTCTGAACATTGTAGATTATATCCTATTCCAACTACTTGGGCTGCTTTGAAAACCGCTATGCGTACGCGTTGGGTTCCACCATATTATCAACGTGAATTGCTTCAAAAATTGCAGCGTTTAAGACAAGGGAAAAATTCTGTAGAAGAATATTATCAGGAATTACAAACTGGCATGATTAGATGTGGTATTGTTGAGGAGAATGAAGCTATGCTTGCACGTTTTCTGGGTGGATTAAATAGAGAGATTCAGACCATTCTAGACTATAAGGAGTATACTAATATCACTCGTTTATTCCATCTTGCTTGTAAAGCTGAACGTGAAGTGCAGGATCGACAAGCATTGGGGCGAACTAACTTTTCTGCAGGCCGACCTTCATCATGGACACCACGTGCATCTTCTACTTCAACTGCACCAGCACCTCCATCCGGTGCCACCTCCAGCCGTGATACAAGAAAACATGCACAACCACCATTATCTGCCAAGAGCGCACCTGCGGGGCCTGCACAGCGTTCTTCTTCTTCCATGGCATCAACAGGGCACACAAGTGATATTATTTGTCGTCGTTGTAAGGGAGGAGGTCATTATGCGAGGGAATGCAAATCTCCGCGTGTGATGATTGCTACCGCGGATGGTGGATATGAGTCTGCTAGTGACTATGATGAGGAGACTTTGGCTCTTATTACACGTGAAGAACATGGTGGAGATGATTCTGATCATGAGACGCAATACATGGCTCCTGAAGACGCTGACAGGTATGAATGTTTAGTTGCTCAACGTGTTTTGAGTGTACAGATCACACAACTTGAGCAAAATCAGAGGCACAATTTGTTCCATACCAAGGGAGTTGTGAAGGAACGTTCTGTGCGCGTCATCATAGACGGAGGGAGCTGCAACAACTTGGCTAGCATGGAGATGGTGGAGAAGCTTTCTCTCACCACAAGACCACATCCACATCCTTACTACATCCAATGGTTCAACAACAGCGGCAAGGTTAAGGTAACACGTACTGTTCGTGTGCATTTTAGTATCTCTACATATGCTGATTATGGTTATTGTGATGTGGTACCTATGCAAGCATGTTCCTTATTACTTGGTAGACCATGGCAATTTGATAAAAACTCTGTACACCATGGTAGAAACAATCACTATACTCTTGTTCATAAGGATAAAAATATTACTTTGCTTCCTATGACTCCTGATTCCATTTTGAAAGATGATATTAATAGAGCTAATAAAGCAAAACAGGAGACGAATAAGAGTGAAAATCAGATTGTGGCAAAAGAATTTGAGCAGCAAATGAAGCCTAATAATAAACCATCTAGTGTTGCTTCTGAAATTAAATTGAAAAGTGCATGTTTATTTGCCACCAAATCTGATATTGATGAGCTAGATTTCAGCAAATCTGTTTGCTATGCTTTTGTGTGCAAAGAGGCATTATTTTCATTCGAGGACGTGCCTTCCTCTTTGCCTCCTGCTGTCACTAACATTTTGCAGGAGTTCGCTGACGTCTTTCCACAAGACGTGCCACCGGGATTACCGCCTATTCGAGGGATTGAGCATCAAATTGACTCAATTCCCGGTGCTTCACTGCCAAACCGTGCACCATACCGTACCAATCCAGAGGAGACAAAGGAGATTATGCGTCAAGTACAAGAGCTTCTCGACAAAGGTTATATACGCGAATCCCTTAGTCCTTGTGCTGTTCCTATTATTCTAGTGCCGAAAAAGGATGGTACATCACGTATGTGTGTTGATTGTAGAGGCATTAATAATATTACTATTCATTATCGTCATCCTATTCCTAGGCTAGATGATATGCTTGATGAATTGAGTGGCTCTACAATATTCTCCAAAGTTGATTTGCGTAGTGGATACCATCAAATTCGTATGAAATTGGGAGATGAATGGAAAACAACATTTAAAACTAAGTTTGGATTATATGAGTGGTTAGTCATGCCTTTTGGGTTAACTAATGCGCCTAGTACTTTCATGAGACTAATGAACGAAGTTTTACGTGCTTTCATTGGACGATTTGTGGTAGTCTATTTTGATGATATACTGATTTATAGCAGATCTTTGGAAGAACATTTGGAACATTTACGTGCTGTTTTTATTGCTCTACGTGATGCATGTTTGTTTGGTAACCCTGGGAAGTTGATAGAGGCGGGGTGTCCCGATCTTTCGATGAGATGATAACTATCAATTTGGTGAAGATGACTTTGACGATCCGACTACAAACGTGCACGACGTTGCGCCTTAGCAATCGCTAAACCAATCTCCTGAGGTTACTGACGATGCCGGAAGCACGGTCAGCCTGACCACGAAGGTCTATTCCTGCAAGCAATCGAAGAACGAGCAAGAATATGATAAAGCAATCTGAATATTGCAAATATATATGAGGTATTGATAATGGTGGGGATCCGTAAGCGGTCTTGGTCTGGTCGTTGGACACAAACGAAGTACACGAAGTTGCAATGGCTAACTTTTAACTAAACAAATCCCAAGGAAAAGCTACTAGATGGATCTACTTATATAGGAGCAAGGGGTGGCGGCCAAGGAGGTGGGAGGACGTCCCAAGGCAGCCTAAAACTAAATCTAGGTCGTACAAGGCCAATGGGCCCAAGTGGAGGTGATGTAACACCTTTGGACTTGTAGTTTGACTCGGATTCTGCTGCAGCATTAGATTGTTTCGTCCACAACTCAACGCTCCGGACGAATTTGAAGGTGATTCCAATTGGGTTGGAAAGTGCACGAAATCTAGTTTCCAACAAAAAAAGAATCACCCAATTCGGAGTCCGTATGAAAAACTTGTGTGCGTTTTGAGTCAGGTATGTCTGTGCAGTCCGAATCTGAATCCAGAACGTGAGAGACTTGGACTCTATCTTCTCTTGGGCCAAAAGTGACGTGAGAGAACTTTTTGGACAGCAAATAAACATCTCTTTCTTCCTTATCTTCATATGTGGATTGTACAAATGTCCCATACACCTGCAATTAGACAAAACACAAAAGTGTGTGAAGTATTTTTGTTCTGGATAACATAAATAGATTATTGAATAGTTTGCACCAGAAATCACCTGACAAATATGCATATATGCAATATTTTTGGTCATATCCAAGGTAGTCATGTCCTCATCATCTTGATAGAGGCGGGGGTGTCCCGATCTTTCGATGAGATGATAACTATCGATTTGGTGGAGACGACTTTGACAATCCGACTACAAACATGCACGACGTTGCGCCTTAGCAATCGCTAAACCAACGCCGAGAGGTTATTGACCACGCTGGAGCACGATCAACCAGACCACGAAGGTCTATTCCTGCAAGCAATCGAAGAACAAGCAAGAATATGATAAAGCAATCTGAATATTGCGAATATATATGAAGTATTGATAATGGTGGGGATCCGTAAGCGGTCTTGGTCTGGTCGTTGGACACAAACGAAGTACACGAAGTTGCAATGGCTAACTTTTAACTAAACAAATCCCAAGGAAAAGCTACTAGATGGATCTACTTATATAGGAGCAAGGGGTGGCGGCCAAGGAGGTGGGAGGACGTCCCAAGGCAGCCTAAAACTAAATCTAGGTCGTACAAGGCCAATGGGCCCAAGTGGAGGTGATGTAACACCTTTGGACTTGTAGTTTGACTCGGATTCTGCTGCAGCATCAGATTGTTTCGTCCACAACTCAACGCTCCGGACGAATTTGAAGGTGATTCCAATTGGGTTGGAAAGTGCATGAAATCTAGTTTCCAACAAAAAAAGAATCATCCAATTCGGAGTCCGTATGAAAAACTTGTGTGCGTTTTGAGTCAGGTATGTCTGTGCAGTCCGAATCTGAATCCAGAACGTGAGAGACTTGGACTCTATCTTCTCTTGGGCCAAAAGTGACGTGAGAGAACTTTTTGGACAGCAAATAAACATCTCTTTCTTCCTTATCTTCATATGTGGATTGTACAAATGTCCCATACACCTACAATTAGACAAAACACAAAAGTATGTGAAGTATTTTTGTTCTGGATAACACAAATAGATTATTGAATAGTTTGCACTAGAAATCACCCGACAAATATGCATATATGCAATATTTTTGGTCATATCCAAGGTAGTCATGTCCTCATCATCCTCCCCTTCTTGAAAATAAAGCCGTCCTCGGCGTTGCTTAATCTGAAATGTGGCTAACAAAAGAGACAAGGTGTACATGTTGTATATGTATATGTCATCCATTTTTACTTCCCTTGATTTTTGCATATATGACACATGAATAGATGAGTAACTTGCATAGTTTATAAAATCTAAAGCCAAAAAATTAGCACAAAAAGTAGAAGGCATGAAAATATTGCAACTCAGTTTGCACATATAAGTGAAGCTCTTATTCATTTCAAAAGATTGACAATGTTCATCATTAAACCATCCCAACATTGGTGAATAAACCTTACTTGCATCAAATTTACATGCTACAACATGCTTAAATAAGCAAACATGCAATAAGTCATTCAACACAGAATCATCACCAAGATTAGAGGTCATATCAAAATGATTAAACATTGGTTCTTTTGCATCAATAGTTAATTCAATGGGTGCACTCAAAATTGTTGGTATTTCAGTTGTTTGATCACATGGCAAAGTCAAATTATCAACGTAGTCCTCTAAAATAGGTGGTGTGATCAAAGTAGTGGGTAGCTCATCAGATGGTGCATTCAAATTGACAAGGCATTCATCATTCTCATGTAGAGATGGAAGATCAGTACCTTTGTCATTACCTCTTATGATCAACTCAGATGATGTAGCCACTCTCGGGAGCGATGTCTCACATGGTGGAGGTGATGTAGTCCTGACAACAACGGATGTGGTTGTCATAGTATGCCTAGTAGTTGAAGGAACAATCATATCAACTCTTGGAATGTGCACCGTGCGCTTGTTCTCCTTGTGGCCAACACGTCGTTTTATTTCCTGTTCAGCTTTGCAAGCAAGATGAAACAAATGGTCCATAGGATAACACTCTTCATGAATTAGTATCTCTTGAATATCACGGTTTAATCCTCCCCAAAATCTATCCATAAAATCATCTTCACTTTCTTCTAAAGAGGAATGCAACAAGGTAGTTTGTAAATCATCATAATATTTTGTTACAGTTTCACTACCTTGTTTTAAGTGTTGCAACTTCTTAATCATGTCATGAGTATAATAAGCAGGGACGAAAGTATGTCGCATGGCAAGTTTCAAATCATCCCAAGTAGTAGGTATATAATCAGGGTGTAACCGACAATATTCACTCCACCAAACCAAAGCATAACCAGTGAAAGAACCAACCGCACCCTTAACCTTTTTATGTTCATTGAAATTATGGGAAGCAAATATATTTTTTATGTCGAACTCCCATTCAATATATAAAGCAGGTTTAAAACGGCCATTAAATGATGGTATAGATACATTAACCTGATCATGTGCATTTGGATGTTTGTGCACCTCTCGTGACGGTTGTGGTATTTGCAAAGGTGGTGGCACGTCTCCCGCGATCGACAAAGCCCATGAATTGACTCTGGATCCTGTCATTATTAGTAGAACAAGAAACAAAACCCAAAAATAATGTTCCTATAACTACTAGGATGTGGTGGTAAAACGCTCACAGTAAAGCAAATATCAATGTCTTACAAGTTCTTACCATGCAGCAGGCGATGATCGGCAACCAGCGGTGTCAAGTAACTCCGAATATTGAGTAAAGCGATTGCCAGGGGAGCGTACATATACACGGTGTAGAAATATGTGGAGCTGGGTTGGCTATATATGGTAGCAAAAGATTAGCAATAATCAATTCAAAGATGCAATGTTGAATAAACGCTCAACGACGGTACTGTGCTGGTCCTAGACTAGACCGGACTAGAGACGCGAGCCTAGAACACTAATGAGGTCACGGCGTAGCACAACTAGCATCAATGAAGGATACTAAGTAGCTCTTGACAGCAAGATATAAGTGAAGATCACAACGGCAGTGAAGATAATGATGAAAAACAACTGCCAAGCAGGATATACAACAACTCTCTCTCCAACTTTCCTCTTGAAAAGTTTGAGACAATTTTCTGATAAATTCTTTCAAAGAATGCTACTAACTCAAGCTTTCCAATGCAAAAAGAATCACTCAATTCCGAGTTGATATGAGGAGTCAAAGAATTCTAAAACTGGCCTAAAAAATTGGAACAAGCTGTGTTCACGAACTTCGGAGGGCAAAAAGACCTATTTAGAAGCCGATTTTGAGGTGTCAAATATTGAACTAGCTTCTGCAACTATTTAGATGCGGCTCGTCGCTATCTTCAATTTGAGTACTCACGGAGCCAAAACGGACTTCGTATGAGGAAGGTACACCTGTTTTACTGAACAGTGCGCAAAACAGATTCCAATCCGAATTCAGGTACGAGATTGATTCTAGATAGATCCAATTTTTTTTCTTTTCTCTTTTTTTTCTCACGCTTTTTTTTCTTTTTCTTCTCCCTCTTTTCCTTTTTTTTTTCTTTCCTTTTTTCTCTCTTTTTTTTCTTTATATTCTTTTTCTTCCTCTTTCCAAGACAAACTAGATAAGATGCAGATTCGATCAGGCGAAGATGTGAGTGACCTCAACTATTATTATGACAATGAATGGTGGGTAGCACGTGGTGGAAATTGATGGATGGGTGGTGGACAGCGGAAGAGATAATGATGCAGCGGTGGCGTGACTAATGTGAACAGAACTCGAAACTCTAAACGAACTAGACACTAAGACCAGCAACTCGACACGACGATGCAACCGATAATTCTATTATGCAATCAATGAAAAGAAAATTGCAAAGGCTCAGACTGGCTTGGACCAAGGATGAATAGATCTAACTCTTTTTTGTGGCTTTTTCTTGGACAATAGGTAAGAAAGTAAATCTAATCTAGGAAAACTGGAAATTCTCACTGAGCAACCTGAAAACTGATACCACTTGATAGAGGCGGGGTGTCCCGATCTTTCGATGAGATGATAACTATCAATTTGGTGAAGATGACTTTGACGATCCGACTACAAACGTGCACGACGTTGCGCCTTAGCAATCGCTAAACCAATCTCCTGAGGTTACTGACGATGCCGGAAGCACGGTCAGCCTGACCACGAAGGTCTATTCCTGCAAGCAATCGAAGAACGAGCAAGAATATGATAAAGCAATCTGAATATTGCAAATATATATGAGGTATTGATAATGGTGGGGATCCGTAAGCGGTCTTGGTCTGGTCGTTGGACACAAACGAAGTACACGAAGTTGCAATGGCTAACTTTTAACTAAACAAATCCCAAGGAAAAGCTACTAGATGGATCTACTTATATAGGAGCAAGGGGTGGCGGCCAAGGAGGTGGGAGGACGTCCCAAGGCAGCCTAAAACTAAATCTAGGTCGTACAAGGCCAATGGGCCCAAGTGGAGGTGATGTAACACCTTTGGACTTGTAGTTTGACTCGGATTCTGCTGCAGCATCAGATTGTTTCGTCCACAACTCAACGCTCCGGACGAATTTGAAGGTGATTCCAATTGGGTTGGAAAGTGCATGAAATCTAGTTTCCAACAAAAAAAGAATCATCCAATTCGGAGTCCGTATGAAAAACTTGTGTGCGTTTTGAGTCAGGTATGTCTGTGCAGTCCGAATCTGAATCCAGAACGTGAGAGACTTGGACTCTATCTTCTCTTGGGCCAAAAGTGACGTGAGAGAACTTTTTGGACAGCAAATAAACATCTCTTTCTTCCTTATCTTCATATGTGGATTGTACAAATGTCCCATACACCTACAATTAGACAAAACACAAAAGTATGTGAAGTATTTTTGTTCTGGATAACACAAATAGATTATTGAATATTTTGCACTAGAAATCACCTGACAAATATGCATATATGCAATATTTTTGGTCATATCCAAGGTAGTCATGTCCTCATCAGAAGTGCACCTTTTGCACCGACCGAGTATCTTTTCTTGGCTATGTTGTTACTCCACAGGGAATTGAAGTTGACAAAGCCAAGATTGAAGCTATTGAGAGTTGGCCGCAGCCCAAAACGGTCACACAAGTGAGGAGTTTTCTTGGCCTCGCTGGATTCTATAGGCGTTTTGTGAGAGATTTCAGCACCATTGCTGCACCTCTCAACGAGCTTACAAAGAAGGATGTGCCTTTTGTTTGGGGTACCGCATAGGAAGAAGCCTTCACGGTATTGAAAGATAAGTTGACACATGCTCCTTTACTCCAACTTCCTGATTTTAATAAGACTTTTGAGCTTGAATGTGATGCTAGTGGAATTGGATTAGGAGGTGTGTTATTACAAGATGGCAAACCTGTTGCATACTTTTCTGAAAAATTGAGTGGGCCTAGTCTGAATTATTCTACTTATGATAAAGAATTATATGCTCTTGTTCGGACTTTAGAAACATGGCAACATTATTTATGGCCCAAAGAATTTGTTATACATTCTGATCATGAATCTTTGGAACATATTAAAAGTCAAGCTAAACTGAATCGTAGACATGCTAAATGGGTTGAATTCATTGAGACTTTTCCTTATGTCATTAAACACAAGAAGGGAAAAGAAAATGTTATTGCTGATGCATTGTCTCGCCGCTATACTATGCTTTGACAACTTGACTTCAAAATATTTGGTTTGGAGACCATCAAAGATCAATATGTGCATGATGCTGATTTTAAAGATGTAATGCATAATTGTAAAGAAGGAAGAATGTGGAACAAGTTCGTCGTTAACGATGGATTTGTGTTTCGTGCTAACAAGCTATGCATTCCAGCTAGCTCCGTTCGTCTTTGTTGCAGGAGGCGCATGGAGGAGGATTAATGGGACACTTTGGCGTGAAGAAGACGGAGGACGTACTTGCTACACATTTCTTTTGGCCAAAGATGAGACGGGATGTTGAGCGTTTTATTGCTCGCTGCACTACATGTCAAAAAGCTAAGTCACGACTCAATCCTCATGGTTTATATATGCCTTTGCCTGTACCTAGTGTTCCTTGGGAGGATATATCTATGGACTTTGTTTTAGGTTTACCTCGAACAAAGAAGGGGAGGGATAGCATATTTGTTGTCGTGGATAGATTCTCGAAAATGGCACACTTTATACCATGTCATAAAAGCGATGATGCTGTTAATGTTGCTGATTTGTTCTTTCGTGAAATTATTCGCTTGCATGGTGTGCCAAATACTATTGTTTCAGATCGTGATACTAAATTTCTTAGCCACTTTTGGAGATGTTTATGGGCTAAGTTGGGGACTA
>NW_021276161.1:0-765 GCF_002162155.2 Triticum dicoccoides | reverse complement strand
CCCCCCCAAGGCACCTAGGAGGTGCCTTCCCCTCCTAGGACTCTTCCCCCTTCAAACCCTAGGCGCATGGGCCTATGTGGGGCTGGTGCCCTTGGCCCATTAGGCCAAGGCGCACCCCCTACAGCCCATGTGCCCCCCCCGGGACAGGTGGACCCACCCGGTGGACCCCCGGGACCCTTCCGGTGGTCCCGGTACAATACCGATAACCCCGAAACTTGTCCCGATGCCCGAAACAGGACTTCCCATATATAAATCTTTACCTCCGGACCATTCCGGAACTCCTCGTGACATCCGGGATCTCATTCGGGACTCCGAACAACATTCGGGTTACTGCATATACATATCCCTACAACCCTAGCGTAACTGAACCTTAAGTGTGTAGACCCTACGGGTTCGGGAGACAAGCAGACATGACCGAGACGACTCTCCGGTCAATAACCAACAGCGGGATCTGGATACCCATGTTGGCTCCCACATGCTCCATGATGATCTCATCGGATGAACCACGATGTCGAGGATTCTATCAACCCCGTACGCTATTCCCTTTGTCTATCGATATGTTACTTGCCCGAGATTCGATCGTCGGTATCCCAATACCTCGTTCAATCTCGTTACCGGCAAGTCACTTTACTCGTACCGTAATGCATGATCCCGTGACCAGACACTTGGTCACTCTGAGCTCATTATGATGATGCATTACCAAGTGGGCCCAGTGATACCTCTCCGTCATACGGAGTGACAAATCCCAGTCTTGATCCATGTCAC
>NW_021276160.1:991-1634 GCF_002162155.2 Triticum dicoccoides | reverse complement strand
GATTATTTTGAGCTATAAGACCATGAAATTGAAAAGCATTTGAAATGAACTCTGAAAAGGTTCCAAGTTGGTATGGTATCATCATTTCACCCACATACCATGTGCGAGAAAGTACAGAGGGTTACGGCAAAAACTGGATGCACTTCGTGTACAAAACGGACTATTTCTTTCGAAGTATCAGGGTTTCATATGGAAACTTGTCTCTTACAAAGTGATTTCATTTTTTTGAACTAATTTGAACTCCCTTATTTTTCTGTGTTGAAAATGCACCATTCAAAGCCACATCCTCAATTTACAACCCTTTCTGACTTCATTTGTTATTTTTCATGCATTTACTGAGTATTTTGAGCTATAAGACCATGAAATTGAAAAGCATTTGAAATGAACTCTGAAAAGGTTCCAAGTTGGCATGGTATCATCATTTCACCCACATAGCATGTGCGAGAAAGTAGAGAGTCTTACGGCAAAAACTGGATGCACTTCGTGTACAAAACGGACAATCTTTTTCGAAGTATCAGGGTTTCATATGGACACTCGTCTGTTACAAAGGGATTTCATTTTTTTGAACTTATTTGAACTCCCTTGTTTTTCTGAGTTCAAAATGCACCATTCAAAGCCACATCATCAATTTACAACCCTTTCT
>NW_021276160.1:0-776 GCF_002162155.2 Triticum dicoccoides | reverse complement strand
TTACGACAAAAACTGGATGCACTTCGTGTACAAAACGGACAATTTCTTTCGAAGTATCAGGGTTTCATATGGATACTCGTTTGTTACAAAGGGATTTAATTTTTTTTGACCTTATTTGAACTCCCTTGTTTTTCCGTGTTCAAAATGCACCATTCAAAGCCACATCATCAATTTACAACCCTTTCTGACTTCATTTGTTATTTTTCATGCATTTACTGATTATTTTGAGCTATAAGACCATGAAATTGAAAAGCATTTGAAATGAACTCTGAAAAGGTTCCAAGTTGGCATGGTATCATTATTTCACCCACATAGCATGTGTGAGAAAGTAGAGAGGGTTACCGCAGAAACTGGATGCACTTCGTGTACAAAACGGACAATCTCTTTTGAAATATCAGGGTTTCATATGGAAACTCGTCTGTTACAAAGGGATTTCATTTTTTTGAACTTATTTGAACTCCCTTGTTTTTCTGTGTTCACAGTGCACCATTCAAAGCCACATCATCAATTTACAACCCTTTCTGACTTCATTTGTTATTTTTCATGCATTTACTGATTGTTTTGAGCTATAAAACCATGAAATTGAAAAGCATTTGAAATGAACTCTGAAAAGGTTCCAAGTTGGCATGGTATCATCATTTCAGCCACATAGCATGTGCGAGAAAGTAGAGTGGGTTACGGCAAAAGCTGGATGCACTTCGTGTACAAAACGGACAATTTCTTTCGAAGTATCAGGGTTTCATATGGAAGCTTGTCTGTTACAAAGTGATTTCATT
>NW_021276159.1:0-1175 GCF_002162155.2 Triticum dicoccoides | reverse complement strand
CGTAAACCCAAAGTGGCACAGACTTACAGGGACAGGCATCCATGACCCAGCTTCGAACGTGTCGGTCATCAGCAAGTGGGTCCGGGCTGTAGCACTGGGCTAGCAGGACTCCGGTAAACCGGGCTGTAGCGGGCTAACAGGACTCCGGTACTCAAAGCGTGACATTTCCCCGAAGGGACAGACACAGGAACGAAGAAGGACACATGCCGGCCAGCCTAAGTGTTCCAGAGCAGTAGCAAGCTACCATGGCTCAGCGGTAACACTAGGAGACATTTCCCGGTAAGAGAGGCTACTAAAGATAAACAACTAGATAGTCAGATCCCACACATACCAAGCATTTCAATCATACACACAATATGCTCGATATGTGCAAATACAACGAAGCATCACAACATGACTCTACGACACAAGTACTTTATTTAAGGCTCAGTGAGCCATACATAACATACTCAAAGGTACGGGTCTCACGACCCAACATACAAGTCATACAGTCATACAAACCAGCAGCGGAAGTAACTTGTCTGAGTACAGACAACTAGTAAAATAGAAGAGGCTTGGAAAGCCTAGCTATACTACGTGGTCCTTCACAAGCTCAGGGTCACCACCTGGGTCTTTAGCCTACTCGTTGATGTCAACGTCTACATAGAACCCATCAGAAGGGGTTGCAGCGTCTTCTGTAAAAATGTAGATTATAGCAACATGAGTACAAAGGTACTCAGCAAGACTTACATCAGATCCTACATGCATGCATAGTATCAAGAAGGGTTGGTGGAGTTATTGCAGCAAGCCAGCTTTGACTCTTGGCTAGGCTATCCTACGATAATCCAACTTGAAATGGTTTTGCGCACACGAGTCCACTACTCACCACTTCAATACACTACCGAGGATTCACCTCCGTCTTCCTACGGAAGAGCCATCCTCGGCACTCACACTTATCTTGAGGCTTTTAACAGTTTCCATTTACTTGTCTATGAACTGTATAGGCAACCAAGTAGTCCTTTACCGCGGACGCGGCTATTCGAATAGATTATGATAACCCTGCAGGGGTGTACTTCTTCATACATGTTTCCACCACTTAG
Organism: Triticum dicoccoides; assembly: GCF_002162155.2. Taxonomy (NCBI): domain Eukaryota; kingdom Viridiplantae; phylum Streptophyta; class Magnoliopsida; order Poales; family Poaceae; genus Triticum; species Triticum dicoccoides. The sequence goes on along the minus strand of NW_021276159.1, from coordinate 96 downwards.
CGTCTGCACACGACATGTGCTCGGCAGACTTCAAGCGAAAGCCGACGTGGGTGTAGACCACGACCTACCTAAACACTTAAGCCTCTAGTCCAGGTT
>NW_021276158.1:0-1904 GCF_002162155.2 Triticum dicoccoides | reverse complement strand
ATATCTACTTGATGAAACATAAGTCTGAAACATTTGAAAAGTTCAAAGAATTTCAGAGTGAAGTGGAAAATCATCGTGACAAGAAAATAAAGTTTCTACGATCTGATCGCGGAGACAAATATTTGAGTTATGAGTTTGGTCTTTAATTAAAACAATGTGGAATAGTTTCACAAACTCATGCCACATGGAACACCACAGCATAATGGTGTGTCCGAACGTCATAACCGTACTTTATTGGATATAGTGCAATCTATGATGTCTCTTACCGATCTACCACTATCGTTTTGGGGTTATGCATTAGAGACAGCTGCATTAACGTTAAATAGGGCACCATCTAAGTCCGTTGAGACGACACAATCTGAACTGTGGTTTGGCAAGAAACCAAAGTTGTCGTTTCTTAAAGTTTGGGGTTGTGATGCTTATATGAAAAAGTTTCATCCTAATAAGCTCAAACCCAAATCGGAGAAATATGTCTTCATAGGATACCCAAAGGAGACTGTTGGGTACACCTTCTATCACAAATCCGAAGGCAAGACTTCTGTTGCTAAATTCGGAGTTTTTCTAGAGAAGGAGTTTCTCTCGAAAGAAGTGAGTGGGAGGAAAGTAGAACTTGATGAGGTAACTGTACCTGCTCCCTTATTGGAAACTAGTTCATCACAGAAATTTGTTCCTGTGACTACTACACCAATTAGTGAGGAAGCTAATGACAATGATCATGTAACTTCAGATCAAGTTACTACCAAATCTCGTAGGTAAACCTGAGTGAGATCCGCACCAGAGTGGTACGATAATCCTGTTCTGGAAGTCATGTTACTAGACCATGACGAACTTGCGAACTATGAGGAAGCGATGATGAGCCCAGATTCCGCGAAATGGTTTGAGGCCATGAAATCTGAGATATGATCCATGTATGAGAACAAAGTATGGACTTGGTTTGACTTGCCCGATGATCGGCAAGCCATAAAAAATAAATGGATCTTCAAGAAGAAGACGGACGCTGATAGTAGTGTTACTATCTACAAAGCTAGAATGTTCGCAAAAGGTTTTCGACAAGTTCAAGGTGTTGACTACGATGAGATTTTCTCACTCGTATCTATGCTTAAGTCTGTCCGAATCATGTTAGCAATTGCCGCATTTTATGAAATCTGGCAAATGGATAAACAAAACTGCATTCCTTAATGGATTTACTAAAGAAGAGTTGTATACGATGCAACTAGAAGATTTTGTCGATCCTAAAGGTGTTAACTAAATATGCAAGCTCCAGCGATCCATCTATGGACTGGTGCAAGAATCTCGGAGTTGGAATATACGCTTTGATAAGTTGATCAAAGCATATAATTTTATACAGACTTGCGGTGAAGCCTGTATTTACAAGAAAGTGAGTGAGAGCACTACAACATTTCTGATAAGTATATGTGAATGACATATTGTTGATTAGAAATAATGTAGAATTATTCTGCAAAGCATAAAGGAGTGTTTGAACGGAGTTTTTCAAAGAAAGACCTCGGTGAAGCTGCTTACATATTGAGTATCAAGATCTATAGAGATAGATCAAGATACTTGATAAGTTTTTTCAATGAGTACATACCTTAACAAGATTTTGAAGTAGTTCAAACTGGAACAGTCAAAGAAAAGGTTTCTTGCCTGTGTTACAAGGTGTGAAGTTGAGTAAGACTCAAAGCCCGACCACGGCAGAAGATAGAAAGAGAATGAAAGTCATTCCCTATACCTCAGTCATAGGTTCTATAAAGTATGCCATGTTGTATACCAGATCTATTATATGCCCTACCACTGAGTTTGGCAAGGGAGTACGATAGTGATCTAGGAGTAGATCACTGGACAGCGGTCAAAATTATCCTTAGTGGAATAAGGATATGTTTCTCGATTATGAAAGTGAAAAAAAA
>NW_021276157.1:0-2444 GCF_002162155.2 Triticum dicoccoides | reverse complement strand
CCATTTAGCATGTCTATGATTCAGTTTAGCTTGACTTTTAATATGTTTCAAAGATTCATGATCAGAATGTATAACAAATTCTTTGGGCCATAAATAATGTTGCCATGTTTCTAAAGTCCGAACAAGAGCATATAATTCTTTATCATAAGTAGAATAATTCAGACTAGGCCCACTCAATTTTTCAGAAAAGTATGCAACAGGTTTGCCATCTTGTAATAACACACCTCCTAATCCAATTCCACTAGCATCACATTCAAGCTCAAAAGTCTTATTAAAATCAGGAAGTTGGAGTAAAGGAGCATGTGTCAACTTATCTTTCAATACCGTGAAGGCTTCTTCCTGTGCGGTACCCCAAACAAAAGGCACATCCTTCTTTGTAAGCTCGTTGAGAGGTGCAGCAATGGTGCTGAAATCTCTCACAAAACGCCTATAGAATCCAGCGAGGCCAAGAAAAATCCTCACTTGTGTGACCGTTTTGGGCTGCGGCCAACTCTCAATAGCTTCAATCTTGGCTTTGTCAACTTCAATTCCCTGTGGAGTAACAACATAGCCAAGAAAAGATACTCGGTCGGTGCAAAAGGTGCACTTCCCAAGGTTACCAAACAAACGTGCATCACGTAGAGCAATAAAAACAGCACGTAAATGTTCCAAATGTTCCTCCAAAGATCTGCTATAAATCAATATGTCATCAAAGTAAACTACCACAAATCGTCCAATGAAAGCACGTAAAACTTCGTTCATTAATCTCATGAAAGTACAAGGTGCATTAGTTAACCCAAAAGGCATGACTAACCACTCATATAATCCAAACTTAGTTTTAAATGCTGTTTTCCATTCATCTCCCAATTTCATACGAATTTGATGGTAGCCACTACGCAAATCAACTTTGGAGAATATTGTAGAGCCACTCAATTCATCAAGCATATCATCTAGCCTAGGAATAGGATGACGATAACGAATAGTAATATTATGAATGCCTCTACAATCAACACACATACGTGATGTACCATTCTTTTTCGGCACTAGAATAATAGGAACAGCACAAGGACTAAGGGATTCGCGTATATAACCTTTGTCGAGAAGCTCTTGTACTTGACGCATAATCTCCTTCGTCTCCTCTGGATTGGTACGGTATGGTGCACGGTTTGGCAGTGAAGCACCGGGAATTAAGTCAATCTGATGCTCAATCCCTCGAATAGGCGGTAATCCCGGTGGCACGTCTTGTGGAAAGACGTCAGCGAACTCCTGCAAAATGTTAGTGACAGCAGGAGGCAAAGAGGAAGGCACGTCCTCGAATGAAAATAATGCCTCTTTGCACACAAAAGCATAGCAAACAGATTTGCTGAAATCTAGCTCATCAATATCAGATTTGGTGGCAAATAAACATGCACTTTTCCATTTAATTTCAGAAGCAACACTAGATGGTTTATTATTAGGCTTCATTTGTTGCTCAAATTCTTTTGCCACAATCTGATTTTCACTCTTATTCGTCTCCTGTTGTGCTTTATTAGCTCTATTAATATCATCTTTCAAAATGGAATCAGGAGTCATAGGAAGCAAAGTAATATTTTTATCCTTATGAACAAGAGTATAGTGATTGTTTCTACCATGGTGTACAGAATTTTTATCCGAAACCTACTCCGGCAAGGAAACACGAATCGGAATCTAGATGGATCCCGAAAACAAACCTAATAAGCAAAGAACTCGGATTGGTGGTGGATATATGGTGGTGGTAGATGGCAACGGTGGTGGTAGCGGTGGTAGTATATGGATATGGATCGGTGGTGGTATATGGACACGGATTGGTGGTGGTATATGGATACGGATTCGGTGCGGTGGTGGTAGATGGCAGGGGCAATGATGATGGTGCGGCGGCGGCGTGACCACTTATGACCAGAACTCGAAACTCTAAAAGACTAGACTCTAAGACCAGCAACTAGACACGACGATGCAACCGCAAATTCAACAAAGCAAAACCCTAAAAAAGATTATGCAAGGCTCAGATTGGTTCGGATATGATGAACTAACCCTAATTTTTTTTGTGGCTTTTTCGTGGACTATAGGTATGAAGAACAGACTCGATCTAAACTACGAAAAACTGTAAAATCTCACCGAGCAACCTGGAAATCTGATACCACTTGATAGAGGCAAAGGTGTCCCGTCTTTCGATGAGATGGTGGATTTCGCTTTGGTGGAAGTCGACTTTGACGATCCGACTACGAACGTGCGAGGACGTCGCGCCTTAGCAATCGCTAAACCAACTCCGAGAGGTTATTGACCATGCCGGAGCACGATCAACCTGACCACGAGGGTCTGTTTCCTGCGAGCAAACGAAGAACAAGCAAGAAACTAAGATTGCAATCTGGATATTGCGAATATAAGATGAAAGCTTTATTGATCAAGGTGGGGTTCTGTGACGCCTTTGTCTGGTCGTTGAACACAAA
>NW_021276156.1:0-1611 GCF_002162155.2 Triticum dicoccoides | reverse complement strand
ACAACGTGTTCACATGTTTGTAGCAGAACCAGCTCATGTTTTGGAGCTTGCTATCGTAGTTCATTTCCTGAGAATCTCGCAACGTCATCTCGTCGATTTGTGTTGCAAACTTTCATTTTTCTTCCTAGACTCGATAAGTCTGGAATATCCTGACACCAACCAGATCTGAGTCTCAGGCAGATATGATGGTTGGAACATTTCCCAAGAACTATAATATTGGTCCCTCGATAGCCGGTAAAGTGGATGTCATGGCCAACACACCCAGCCGGAAGATCTATTATTGTAGTATCTTGACTGAAGAAGCTGGCCACCTTCCCATAAGGATTTCGTAGGATTTACCCCCGTAACTGTTCCTTATGGATTGTATTGCTCCCGAAGTCCGACCTTTTACTTGATGTTCTAGTTATCAAACCATATCTATGAATGGGATACGCTAGCACATCAAGGAGAACATTAGAAGCGGAGTGCTAAATGTCTCTCGGTCGATCACCCAGATTTCATTCCCTTGGCCTCGCTAAGGTGAAATCTGAGAAAGTATTATCTTCCTATGCATCTGCATCGTCCATCGTTGTTCATCATGGTGGTATGTTGTGTTGCCAGGATCCTTGACACGGATGTTGGTAAAACCTTGATGAATATGGAAATGCTCAAGTTCTTGAGAGCACGCACAAGCGCTAGGTGTTATCATCGGCACTAACTGGGTTTGCTCTCAGTTTCCTCGGCAATGCTATGATCTTTTCAAACAGTGAATTCACTCTCTGTTGTTGGGTTCTTCCCCAGTTACCAGAATCATTCCCAGCATTTGCATTTTGTTCCTAGCTTGCACCGCCAATGTGCCATTCTACCATGGGTCTCTTCCATCTCCGGTGATAAGCAAATTCATCCATTACGTTGTCTTCAACAAGGTAATCCACATCATCCAAGTCCAAGTATGCCATTCTACCGACCCCGCCAATCGCTTGCTGTGATTTGCCTTAGGCTGATATAGAGAGTCTCAATGATCTCTATATCAAAGGTAATTCTTTTTGCCACTTAAGATAATAATCTACGAATCACCCTTCTCCAGGATGTTTCGTCGTGGTATCATGGCAATTCAACTCCTCGCTACGTTGACAACCGATCGCCACATTCTTAAGTCTGGAATTGTTGTCTACCTAGTGAACCGCGTCACCTGCTCCACTCCATCCCTCTAGAGGTATGCTTCGTCTCTCAGCTCGAGAGATGTTGCTATGTCACATTCCGGGAGTTAATCCTGAGTTGTTCGACCTTCGAGAAGACCGATCCTTCCAGAGTTTTCCTTTCCTCTTCTTGTCATGATTAGCTGGAGTTCTCAGAGCAAGACGACAAGACAAAGATGGTGTTCAAATCAACGTTCATTTGAAGTGCAACCTGGATCATGAAGATTGTACTAGTTTGCGTTTCCCTTTCATCCTACCCTACGCTTGAATCTCGAGACGAGATTCTTGTTTAGTGGGGGTGAGTTGTCACATCCCTAGCTTCTGGTGCTGCCTGGTGTGTGCATCATGTTTAAATTCTGAAATTTGAACTGAGGGAAATTGGAAGCCTCAAAACCCTAAATAAAGAGGGGCAAGAAACCCTAAAATTGCAATC
>NW_021276155.1:0-641 GCF_002162155.2 Triticum dicoccoides | reverse complement strand
TCAACACTCGCAGTTTTGGCTAATTCTGGTCCGTTTCTTTGATTATTACTCACCGTTTTGGAGTCCCGAAGCGATTTCCATAGTTATTGAACTTCAAGGTGCGCTTATGTGTCAGTCATCAACACTGGCAGTTTTGGCCGATTCTGGCCCGTTGCATGGACTATTACTCACTGTTTTGGGGTTCCGGAGTGATTTCCACGATTAATGAACCCTAGGGTGCGTTTACGTGTCGGTCATCAACACTGGCAATTTTGGCCGATTCTGGCCCGTTTCATGGACTATTACTCACTATTTTGGGGTCCCAGAGTGATTTCCACGATTAATGAACACTGGGGTGCGTTTATGTGTCGGTCATCAACACTCGCAGTTTTGGCCAATTCTGGCCTGTTTCTTGGATTATTACTCACCATTTTGGGGTCCCGAAGCGATTTCCGTAGTTATTGAACCCGAAGGTGCGCTTAAGTGTCGATCATCAACACTGGCAGTTTTGGCTGATTTTGGCGTGTTTCATGGACTATTACTCACTGCTTTGGTGTCTGGGAGTGATTTCCACGATCAATGAACACTGGAGTGCGTTTACGTGTGGTCATCAACACTGGCAGTTTTGGCCGATTCTGGCCCCTTTCATGGATTATTACTCA
>NW_021276154.1:0-1742 GCF_002162155.2 Triticum dicoccoides | reverse complement strand
AAAAAAAAACTATGTTCCACCCCGGTGGCATCTTGATAGATCAAACTCCTTTCACCTATCCCTCTTCGGCTGTCAGAATCATCGACACGACAAAGCACCACCTTACCCCTTGCCGGCAAGAGCAACGGCACGAATGGGCGGCTCTGGGCAGCATCCCCGGTTGACCGTCGCCGCTAGCAGGACATGACTGTTCATTTGCGCCGCGAATGAGCAACGTCGGCCAATTAGGGCTGTCGCGAACCTTGGGAGGCCTTCCGCCGTTCGAAGGACTACAAAGACGACAACGAAGAGGTGCCAACAACCTTGGAGGCCATGCCTATTTAGTTAAACTTTTTGTTATAAATATGTTCAGTTTAATAAATATGGTCGGGTTTACATGATTTTCGTTCATCTTTTTGAATTGTCTGTTTGAACTAGCGTGGATCTTTGTGCATCAGGTTGTATGGCTGTCCCCTATCTGTTGTGTGCGGACACGTGTCCAATCTAATGCACGACTTTGGAGATGCCATGAGTCCTGTAAAGAAACACCTCCAGCTAAGCACTCTCTTCCCCACCGTTCGACTCGCCGCCTCCGTGCTCCTCTGGCAACATGCCGACAAGGCGACAACCCACCTAAGCTCAACACCCACGCGGCGCGAACGTTGACCTCGCTCATCATGGCCTCGTCCATACGGCTCTGCTTCTCAATTCGATGGGATAGCCCCCGCGCGACCGCCTTCCACCTCCGTTGTGTCGACGCCCGCGGCCGACCTCGGGTACCCCCGTCCGGCGACGGTGCGTTATTTTGTCTCTTCCTTCCCGATGGAACCCTGCTGGTTGCCTTTTCATCCCCGTTCTCGGAATCGACTGCTACACCTGCTTTTCTTCTGCGCAAAGTGCTTTTCTTCTCACGCACTTGTCCTGTTTGTTGAAATGCATTCTACATGGCGATACTCCTTATGGAGTGGAATGGTGGTTCTGCGGAAAGCCTGAAACAACATCTAATCGATAATTGAACTAAACAATTCCAGAATTAGTATGACCATGTTTGGATGACAGTTATCGAGCTTACTCGGTGATTCCATCAACTCCTCTAGCTAATTCATGTGCGGCATGCTTTCATCAGTTTCAGTTATATGAAGATGGCGGATCCAATGAGGTCTCGTTGAAAAACAAGAGGCATGCATTTCAGTGTTGCCTATACTGTTCTGTGATATTTTTTTGTCATTTCTTTTTTGCGAATTACATTGGAATGACATTGGAATCAAATCGTCATTCCAATGTAATATGTACCATGCCGTGCCACACATAGGTCCAGCATACATTCCTCAATGTTTTGTTCATTCAGTTTCAGGCTGGTGGCACTCTTGAAGCGTTCCAGTATCTTGTTGCGAGTTAGAAGACCAATCTACTCTGGGGCTTAATTTCCTCAAATAATTTTTTTTTGCCGTAGCATTAGAGTGATTTATTTGACAAAACTCAAAAGTTACAATTTTTTTTGCTTAGCAATAGATTGATTTATTATAGAATGAGAATAACATGTTAAAATCTCTACTTTACTGTCTTGTGTTTCTCAGTTGTTCGACAAAGTGAAAACATAAAAATCAAAAATCATTGAAAAACACTTTTGTCATTATTCTTTGTTTTTTTATTGTTGTCTGTTTTTGAAGTGTGAGTCTGGAAATCCGGATATATACTACTCCCTCCGTCCCATAATGTAAAACGTTTTTTTACTGTAGTATAGTGTCAAAAAATGTCTTATA
>NW_021276153.1:0-681 GCF_002162155.2 Triticum dicoccoides | reverse complement strand
AGTTTGCTTAACAGGTGTCGTGGGTGATTCCAGACACGTGTGAGATAAGCTGGTGTGTGCAAGTTAGGTGTGTTTTCAACAAAAAGACCGTAGACGGAATTAGTCCTGCTGGACTAGAGAAATCCGTTACTCGTGGGTAAAGAGTACACCCTCTGCAGAGAATAAACCTATTCGAATAGCCGTGTCCATGGTTAAGGATTACAGTCTGGGATGGGTCAGGTGTCGGTCTTAGTGTCGGTCTTCGGAGGTGAAACTGTTAACCAGAAAATGGAATTACTACTCGTGACTTGTGATATCTATGATTATTATTATTGTTGACTAACCCGTGATATTATTGTTATTACCGAGTATCTCTGGGATGGTTCTACCTCCGGGATATTCATTATGATTGTTTCTTTTAAAGCCCTTTATGTGGTGTCGCTCAGACGCCCGACTGTGGCATTTCTTTTAAAGCCCTTTATGTGGTGTCGCTCAGACGCCCGACTGCGGCATTTCTTTTAAAGCCCTTTATGTGGTGTCGCTCAGACGCCCGACTGTGGTATTTCTTTTAAGGCCCTTTATGTGGCGTCGCCCAGACGCCCGACTGTGGCATTTCTTTTAAAGCCCTTTTTGTGGCGTCGCCCAGACGCCCGACTGTGGCATTTCTTTTAAAGCCATTTACGTGGCGTCGCCCAGACGTCC
>NW_021276152.1:0-4667 GCF_002162155.2 Triticum dicoccoides | reverse complement strand
TTAAGACATTGTGGAAATTGTTTCACAACTAATACAGCCTGGAACACCATAGTGTGATGGTGTGTCCGAACATCATAACTGCACCCTATTGGATATGATGCATACCATGATGTCTCTTATCGAATTACCATGATAGTTTATGGGTTAGGCATTAAAGACAACCGCATTCACTTTAAATAGGGCACCACGTAATTCCGATGAGATGACACCGTATGAACTATGGTTTCGAGAAACCTAAGCTGTCATTTCGTAGAAGTTTGGGGCTGCAACGCTTATGTGAAAAAGTTTCAGGCTGATAAGCTCGAACCCAAAGCGGATAAATGCATCTTCATAGGACACCCAAAACAGTTGGGTATACCTCCTGTCTCAGATCCGAAAGCAATAAGGGATTGTTTCTAGAATCGGGTCCTTTCTCGAGGAAAAGTTTCTCTCGAAAGAATTGAGTGGGAGGATGGTGGAGACTTGATGAGGTTATTGAACCGTCTCTTCAACTAGTGTGTGACAGGGCACATGGAGTTGTTCCTGTGGCACCTACACCAATTGAAGTGGAAGCTTATGATAGTGATCATGAAACTTCAGATCAAGTCACTACCAAACCTCGTGGGATGACAAGGATGCGTACTACTTCAGAGTGGTACGTAACCCTGTCTTGGAAGTCATGTTGCTAGACAACAATGAACCTACGAGCTATGGAGAAGCGATGGTGGGCCTGGATTCCGATAAATGGCTCGAGGCCATAAAATCCGAGAGAGGATCCACGTATGAAAACAAAGTGTAGACTTTGGCAGAACAGCTCGATGGTCGTGAGGCTGTTGAGTACAGATGGATTTTAAAAGGAAGACGGACAATGATGGTAAATGTCACCACTAAGAAAGCTCGACTTGTCGTTAAGATGTTTTCCGACAAGTTCAAGGAGTTGACTGCGATGAGACTTTCTCACTCGTAGCGATGCTAAGAGTCTGTTGGAATTATATTAGCAATTACTGCATTATTTGTGAAATCTTGCAGATAGGATGCCAAAAACCATTGTTTCCTCGACGATTTTTGAGGAAAGGTTGTATGTGATACAACCAGAAGGTTTTGTTAATCCTGAAAGATGCTAATAAGTATGCAAAGCTCCAGCAATCCTTCTAGGGACTGGAGTAAGCATCTCGGAGTTGGAATGTACGCTTTGATGAGATGATCAAAGATTTTGGGTTTATACAAAGTTTATGAGAAACTTGTATTTCCAAAGAAGTGAGTGGGAGCACTATAGAATTTCTGATGAATATATGTTGTTGACATGTTGTTAATCAGAAATGACATAGAATTTCTGGAAAGCATATAGGGTTATTTGGAAAGTGTTTTTCAATGGAAAGCCTGGATTAAGCTACTTGAACATTGAGCATCAAGATCTATAAGAATAGATCAAAACGCTTAATGGTACTTTCAAATGAGCACATACCTTGACATGATCTTGAAGGTGTTCAAGATGGATCAGTCAAAGAAGGAGTTCTTGCCCGAGTTGTAAGGTATGAAGTTAAGACTTAAAGCTCGACCACGGCAGAATAGAGAGAAAGGACGAAGGTCGTCCCCTATGCTTAAGACATAGGCTCTACAGTATGCTATGCTGTGTACCGCACCTGAAATGTGCCTTACCATGAGTCAGTCAAGGGGTACAAGTGTGATCTAAGGATGGATCATAGGACGGCGGTCAAAGTTATCCTTAGTAACTAGTGGACTAAGGAATTTTCTCAATTATGGAGGTGGTAAAAGAGTTCGTCATAAAGGGTTACGCCGATGCAAACTTTGACACTAATCCAGATTTTTCTGAGTAGTAAACTGGATTCGTATAGTAGAACAGTTGTTTGGAATAGCTCCAAATAGAATGTGGTAGCTGCATCTAGGAGATGACATAGAGATTTGTAAAGCACACACGGATCTAAAAGGTTCAGATCCGTTGACTATAACATCTCTCACAAGCATAACATGATCAAACCCAAAACTCATTGAGTGTTCATCACATGGTAATGTGAACTAGATTATTGACTCTAGTAAACTCTTTGGGTGTTAGTCACATGGGGATGTGACCTTGAGTGTTAATCACATATCGATGTAAACTGGATTATTGACTCTAGTGCAAGTGGGAGACTGTTGGAAATATTCCCTAGAGGCAATAATAAATTAGTTATTATTATATTTCCTTGTTCGTGATAATCGTTTATTATCCATGCTAGAATTGTATTGATAGGAAACTCAGATACATGTGTGGATACATAGACAACACCATGTCCCTAGTAAGCCTCTAGTTGACTAGCTCGTTGATCAATAGATGGTTACGGTTTCCTGACCATGGACATTGGATGTCATTGATAACAGGATCACATCATTAGGAGAATGATGTGATGGACAAGACCCAATCCTAAGCCTAGCACAAGATCATGTAGTTCGTATGCTAAAGCTTTTCTAATGTCAAGTATCATTTCCTTAGACCATGAGATTGTGCAACTCTCGGATACCGTAGGAGCGCTTTGGGTGTGCCAAACGTCACAACGTAACTGGGTGGCTATAAAGGTACAATACAGGTATCTCCGAAAGTGTCTGTTCGGTTGGCACGAATCGAGACTGGGATTTGTCACTCCGTGTAAACGGAGAGGTATCTCTGGGCCCACTCGGTAGGACATCATCATAATGTGCACAATGTGATCAAGGAGTTGATCACGGGATGATGTGTTACGGAACGAGTAAAGAGACTTGCCGGTAACGAGATTGAACAAGGTATCGGGATACTGACGATCGAATCTCGGGCAAGTATCGTACCGCTAGACAAAGGGAATTGTATACGAGATTGATTAAGTCCTTGACATCATGGTTCATCCGATGAGATCATCGTGGAACATGTGGGAGCCAACATGGGTATGCAGATCCCGCTGTTGGTTATTGACCGGAGAGTCATCTCGGTCATGTCTGCATGTCTCCTGAACCCGTAGGGTCTACACACTTAAGGTTCGGTGACGCTAGGGTTATAGAGATATTAGTATGCGGTAACCCGAAAGTTGTTCGGAGTCCTGGATGAGATCCCGGACGTCACGAGGAGTTCCGGAATGGTCCGGAGGTAAAGAATTATATATTGGAAGTGCTATTTTGGCCATCGGGACAAGTTTCAGGGTCACAGGTATTGTACCGGGACCACCGGAAGGGTCCCGGGGGTCCACCGGGTGGGGCCACCTGCCCCGGGGGGCCACATGGGCTGTAGGGGGTGCGCCTTGGCCTATATGGGCCAAGGGCACCAGCCCCAAGAGGCCCATGCGCCAAGAGAAGGGGGAAAGGAAGAGTCCTAAAGGGGGAAGGCACCTCCGAGGTGCCTTGGGGAGGAGGGACTCCTCCCTGGCCGCACCCTTCCTTGGAGGAAGGGCCAAGGCTGCGCCCCCCCTCTCCCTTGGCCCTATATATAGTGGTGGAAAGGGAGGGCAGCCATACCTGAGCCCTGGCGCCTAACTCTCCCTCCCATGACACATTTCTCTCCTCCCACAGCGCTTGGCGAAGCCCTGTTGGAATCCCGCTACTTCCACCACCACGCCGTCGTGCTGTTGGATCTCCATCAACCTCTCCTCCCCCCTTGCTGGATCAAGAAGGAGGAGACGTCGCTGCACCATACGTGTGTTGAATGCGGAGGTGCTGTCCGTTCGGCGCTAGGATCATCGGTGATTTGGATCACGACGAGTACGACTCCATCAACCCCGTTCTCTTGAACGCTTCCACGCGCGATCTACAAGGGTATGTAGATCCACTCCTCCCTCGTTGCTAGATGACTCCATAGATAGATCTTGGTGACACGTAGTAAAATTTTGAATTTATGCTACGTTACCCAACAGTGGCATCATGAGCTAGGTCTATGCGTAGTTTCTATGCACGAGTAGAACACAAAGTAGTTGTGGGCGTTGATTTTGTTCAATATGCTTGCCATTACTAGTCCAATCTTGATTCAGCGGCATTGTGGGATGAAGCGGCCCGGACCAACCTTACACGTACGCTTACGTGAGACCGGTTCCACCGACTAACATGCACTAGTTGCATAAGGTGGCTGGCGGGTGTCTGTCTCTCCCACTTTAGTCGGATCGGATTCGATGAAAAGGGTCCTTATGAAGGGTAAATAGCAAATGGCATATCACGTTGTGGTTTTTGCGTAGGTAAGAAACATTCTTGCTAGAAACCCATAAGCAGCCACGTAAAACATGCAAACAACAATTAGAGGACGTCTAACTTGTTTTTGCAGGGTATGCTATGTGATGTGATATGGCCGAAAGGATGTGATGAATGATATATGTGATGTATGAGATTGATCATGTTCTTGTAATAGGAATCACGACTTGCATGTCGATGAGTATGACAACCGGCAGGAGCCATAGGAGTTGTCTTAATTTATTTATGACCTGCGTGTCAACATAAACGTCATGTAATTACTTTACTTTATTGCTAACCGTTAGCTGTAGTAGTAGAAGTAATAGATGACGTGACAACTTCATGGAGACACGAGATCATGGTGTCATGTCGGTGACAAGATGATCATGGAGCCCCAAGATGGAGATCAAAGGAGCTATATGATATTGGCCATATCATGTCACTACTATTTGATTGCATGTGATGTTTATCATGTTGTTGCATCTTGTTTACTTAGAACGACGGTA
>NW_021276151.1:0-1211 GCF_002162155.2 Triticum dicoccoides | reverse complement strand
CAGGTTTAAAACGGCCATTAAATGGTGGTATAGATACATTAACCTGATCATGTGCATTTGGATGTTTGTGCACCTCTCGTGACGGTTGTGGTATTTGCAAAGGTGGTGGCACGTCTCCCGCGATCGACAAAGCCCATGAATTGACTCTGGATCCTGTCATGATTAGTAGAACAAGAAACAAAACCCAAAAATAATGTTCCTATAACTACTAGGATGTGGTGGTAAAACGCTCACAGTAAAGCAAATATCAATGTCTTACAAGTTCTTACCATGCAGCAGGCGGTGATCGGCAACCAGCGGTGTTAAGTAACTCCGAATATTGAGTAAAGCGATTGCCAGGGGAGCGTACGTATACACGATGTAGAAATATGTGGAGCTGGGTTGGCTATATATGGTAGCAAAAGATTAGCAATAATCAATTCAAAGATGCAATGTTGAATAAACGCTCAACGACGGTACTGTGCTGGTCCTAGGCTAGACCGGACTAGAGACGCGAGCCTAGAACACTAATGAGGTCACGGCGTAGCACAACTAGCATCAATGAAGGATACTAAGTAGCTCTTGACAGCAAGATATAAGTGAAGATAATGATGAAAAACAACTGCCAAGCAGGATATACAACAACTCTCTCTCCAACTTTCCTCTTGAAAAGTTTGAGACAATTTTCTGATAAATTCTTTCAAAGAATGCTACTAACTCAAGCTTTCCAATGCAAAAAGAATCACTCAATTCGGAGTCCGTATGAAAAACTTGTGTGCGTTTTGAGTCAGGTATGTCTGTGCAGTCCGAATCTGAATCCAGAACGTGAGAGACTTGGACTCTATCTTCTCTTAGGCCAAAAGTGACGTGAGAGAACTTTTTGGACAGCAAATAAACATCTCTTTCTTCCTTATCATCATATGTGGATTGTACAAATGTCCCATACACCTGCAATTAGACAAAACACAAAAGTGTGTGAAGTATTTTTGTTCTGGATAACATAAATAGATTATTGAATAGTTTGCACTAGAAATCACCTGACAAATATGCATATATGCAATATTTTTGGTCATATCCAAGGTAGTCATGTCCTCATCATCCTCCCCTTCTTGAAAATAAAGCCGTCCTCGGCGTTGCTTAATCTGAAATGTGGCTAACAAAAGAGACAAGGTGTACATGTTGTATATGTATATGTCATCCATTTTTACTTCCCTTGATTTTTGCATATATGA
>NW_021276150.1:0-1020 GCF_002162155.2 Triticum dicoccoides | reverse complement strand
TTGCGCCTTAGCAATCGCTAAACCAATCTCCTGAGGTTACTGACGATGCCGGAAGCACGGTCAGCCTGACCACGAAGGTCTATTCCTGCAAGCAATCAAAGAACGAGCAAGAATATGATAAAGCAATCTGAATATTGCAAATATATATGAGGTATTGATAATGGTGGGGATCCGGAAGCGGTCTTGGTCTGGTCGTTGGACACAAACGAAGTACACGAAGTTGCAATGGCTAACTTTTAACTAAACAAATCCCAAGGAAAAGCTACTAGATGGATCTACTTATATAGGAGCAAGGGGTGGCAGCCAAGGAGGTGGGAGGACGTCCCAAGGCAGCCTAAAACTAAATCTAGGTCGTACAAGGCCAATGGGCCCAAGTGGAGGTGATGTAACACCTTTGGACTTGTAGTTTGACTCGGATTCTGCTACAGCATCAGATTGTTTCATCCACAACTCAACGCTCCGGACGAATTTGAAGGTGATTCCAATTGGGTTGGAAAGTGCACGAAATCTAGTTTCCAACAAAAAAAGAATCACCCAATTCGGAGTCCGTATGAAAAACTTGTGTGCGTTTTGAGTCAGGTATGTCTGTGCAGTCCGAATCTGAATCCAGAACGTGAGAGACTTGGACTCTATCTTCTCTTAGGCCAAAAGTGACGTGAGAGAACTTTTTGGACAGCAAATAAACATCTCTTTCTTCCTTATCATCATATGTGGATTGTACAAATGTCCCATACACCTGCAATTAGACAAAACACAAAAGTGTGTGAAGTATTTTTGTTCTGGATAACATAAATAGATTATTGAATAGTTTGCACTAGAAATCACCTGACAAATATGCATATATGCAATATTTTTGGTCATATCCAAGGTAGTCATGTCCTCATCATCCTCCCCTTCTTGAAAATAAAGCCGTCCTCGGCGTTGCTTAATCTGAAATGTGGCTAACAAAAGAGACAAGGTGTACATGTTGTATATGTATATGTCATCCATTTTTACTTCCCTTGATTTTTGCATATATGA
>NW_021276149.1:0-1208 GCF_002162155.2 Triticum dicoccoides | reverse complement strand
AGCATGAACATTATATCTGGATCTTGTTTAATGCGAGACGGTTATTCATTTAAATCAGAGAATAATGGTTGTTCTATTTATATGAGTAATATCTTTTATGGTCATGCACCCTTGAAGAGTGGTCTATTCTTACTAAATCTCGATAGTAGTAATACACATATTCATAATGTTGAAACCAAAAGATACAGAGTTGATAATGAAAGTGCAACTTATTTGTGGCACTGTCGTTTAGGTCATATCGGTGTAAAACGCATGAAGAAACTCCATACTAATGGACTTTTGGAACCACTTGATTATGAATCACTTGGTACTTGCGAACCGTGCCTCATGGGCAAGATGACTAAAACACCGTTCTCCGGTACTACGGAGAGAGCAACAGATTTGTTGGAAATCATACATACCGATGTATGTGGCCCGATGAATATTGAGGCTCGTGGCGGATATCGTTATTTTCTCACCTTCACAGATGATTTAAGCAGATATGGGTATATTTACTTAATGAAACATAAGTCTGAAACATTTGAAAAGTTCAAAGAATTTCAGAGTGAAGTTGAAAATCATCGTAACAAGAAAATAAAGTTTCTACGATCTGATCGTGGAGGAGAATATTTGAGTTACGAGTTTGGTGTACATTTGAAAAACTGTGGAATAGTTTCACAACTCACGCCACCCGGAACACCACAGCGTAATGGTGTGTCCGAACGTCGTAATCGTACTTTACTAGATATGGTGCAATCTATGATGTCTCTTACAGATTTACCGCTATCATTTTGGGGATATGCTTTAGAGACGGCCGCATTCACGTTAAATAGGGCACCATCAAAATCCGTTGAGACGACGCCTTATGAACTGTGGTTTGGCAAGAAACCAAAGTTGTCGTTTCTTAAAGTTTGGGGCTGCGATGCTTATGTGAAAAAGCTTCAACCTGATAAGCTCGAACCCAAATCGGAGAAATGTGTATTCATAGGATACCCAAAGGAAACTGTTGGGTACACCTTCTATCACAGATCCGAAGGCAAAACATTTGTTGCTAAGAATGGATCATTTCTAGAGAAGGAGTTTCTCTCGAAAGAAGTGAGTGGGAGGAAAGTAGAACTTGACGAGGTAATTGTACCTGCTCCCTTACTGGAAAGTAGTTCATCACAGAAAACTGTTTCAGTGACACCTACACCAGTTAGTGAGGAAGCCAATGATAATGATCATGAAAC
>NW_021276148.1:0-774 GCF_002162155.2 Triticum dicoccoides | reverse complement strand
CGCCGCCGCCCCTTCCGGCTCCGGTGGCTGGAGCAGCCGCCGCCGCCGCGCCGCCTCTCCATCCACCGGCGCGCGCCCCTGTCCGAGCCGGCCCCACGCCGCCGCCGCCGGCCTCGGGAAGCGCGCCACGGCCGTCGCCCCGTCGTCCTGTACACTGCCCGGCCGGATCCCGCGTCTCCGGCGACCTCGACCTCAACTCCGGCGAGCTTCAAGTCCAACTCCGGCGTGCATCGGTTCCCGTGCCCGATCTGGATCTCAGATCCGAAATATCTCGGTTGACTTTCGCTCCCGAACCCTAATTTTTGTGCTAACTTTGACCAGTGATATCTCCGCATCCGTAGCTCCGTTTTGGGCATATAATATATCAAAATGTTTGTCTCGACGAGTACATCATTTAATTTCATTGCATCATTTTCATTTGAGCTCATCTTGATGCCCAAAATGCTGTTAGAAGGAGGATTCATGAGTTAATTGTCAGATCTGCTAGTTCATATTAGACTTTTGTCATTTTTGCCATGATTATTGTGTGCATGATATGCCTGTGAGTCCTTCATATGTTTTGTTAAGGATTTTTTCTTCTTTCCAGAGGTGCAACCCATGCATTTTTAGGATGTGTGTGGTGACTTGTGCAAGCTTGCAAAGTGAGGCACCCGGTAAATCTGTTTTCAGGGACTTAGTTGTTTTCACTAAGTCTGGGATATTTAGTTCATGATGCCATGTGTTCAGCTTGTTTCCTAGTGATTCGTGCCTCTTTTGAGGATGATCAGTAAAGGA
>NW_021276147.1:0-887 GCF_002162155.2 Triticum dicoccoides | reverse complement strand
GCGTCGCGACACGTGGCACCGGCCACACCCGCCGCCGCCGAGCCCGCCTGGCCCGCGCCCGGCCCCCGTGCGCCGCCACCGGGCCCGAGCGTCCCCGCTCCTCTCCGCCTCCAGCGCCGCCGCCCCTTCCGGCTCCGGTGGCCAGAGCAGCCGCCGCCGCCGAGCCGCCTCTCCATCCACCGGCGCGCGCCCCTGTCCGAGCCGGCCCCACGCCGCCGCCGCCGGCCTCGGGAAGCGCGCCACGGCCGCCGCCCCGTCGTCCTGTACACTGCCCGGCCGGATCCCGCGTCTCCGGCGACCTCGACCTCAACTCCGGCGAGCTTCAAGTCCAACTCCGGCGTGCATCGGTTCCCGTGCCCGATCTGGATCTCAGATCCGAAATACCTGGTTGACTTTCGCTCCCGAACCCTAATTTTTCTGCTAACTTTGACCGGTGATATCTCCGCATCCGTAGCTCCGTTTTGGGCATATAATATATCAAAATGTTTGTCTCGACGAGTACATCATTTAATTTCATTGCATCATTTTCATTTGAGCTCATCTTGATGCCCAAAATGCTGTTAGAAGGAGGATTCATGAGTTAATTGTCAGATCTGCTAGTTCATATTAGACTTTTGTCATTTTTGCCATGATTATTGTGTGCATGATATGCCTGTGAGTCCTTCATATGTTTTGTTAAGGATTTTTTCTTCTTTCCAGAGGTGCAACCCATGCATTTTTAGGATGTGTGTGGTGACTTGTGCAAGCTTGCAAAGTGAGGCACCCGGTAAATCTGTTTTCAGGGACTTAGTTGTTTTCACTAAGTCTGGGATATTTAGTTCATGATGCCATGTGTTCAGCTTGTTTCCTAGTGATTCGTGCCTCTTTTGAGGATGATCAGTAAAGGA
>NW_021276146.1:0-897 GCF_002162155.2 Triticum dicoccoides | reverse complement strand
TCATCAACACTGGCAGTTTTGGCCGATTCTGGCCCGTTTCATGGACTACCACTCACTATTTCGGGGTCCCGGAGTGGTTTCCATGGTTAACGAACCCTGTGGTGCGTTTACGTGTCGGTCATCAACACTGGCAGCTTTGGCCAATTCTGGCCCATTTCTTGGATTATTACTCACTGTTTTGGGGTCCCGGAGCGATTTCCATAGTTGTTGAACCCCAAGGTGCGCTTACGTGTCGGTCATCAACACTGACAGTTTTGGCCGATTTTGGGCCATTTCATGGACTATTACTCACTGTTTTGGGGTCCCGAATTGGTTTCCATGGTTAACGAACCATGTGGTGCGTTTATGTGTCGGTCATCAACGCTGACAGTTTAGGCCGATTCTGGCCCGTTTCTTTGATTATTACTCACCGTTTTCGGGTTACAGAGCAATTTCCATAATTGTTGAATCCCAAGGTCCGCTTACGTATCGGTCATCCACACTGGCAGTTTTGGCCAATTGTGGCCCATTTAATGGACTATTACTCATTGTTTTGGGGTCCTAGAGTGGTTTCCATGGTTAACGAACCCTGTGGTGCGTTTATGTGTCGGTCATCAACACTCGCAGTTTTGGCCGATTCTGACCCGTATCTTGGATTATTACTCACTGTTTTGGGGTCCCGAAGAGATTTCCATAGTTGTTGAACCCCAAGGTGCGCTTACGTGTCGGTCATCAACACTGGCAGTTTTGGCCGATTCTGGCCCGTTTCATGGACTACCACTCACTATTTCGGGGTCCCGGAGTGGTTTCCATGGTTAACGAACCCTGTGGTGCGTTTACGTGTCGGTCATCAACACTGGCAGCTTTGGCCAATTCTGGCCCATTTCTTGGATTATTACTCACTGTTTTGGGGTCCCG
>NW_021276145.1:0-1350 GCF_002162155.2 Triticum dicoccoides | reverse complement strand
TAGATACATATTGAAAGTGGGAGCAATTAGCTAGAGTAGCTCCATGCAGAGCATTGTTGACATAGAAATTTGCAAAATACATGAGGATCTGAATGTGGCAGACCCGTTGACTAAGATTCTCTCACAAGCAAAACATGATCACACCTTAGTACTCCTTGGGTGTTAATCACATAGCGATGTGAACTAGATTACTGAATCTAGTAAACCCTTTGGGTGTTGGTCACATAGCGATGTGAACTATGGGTGTTAATCACATGGTGATGTGAACTATTGCTGTTAAATCACATGGCGATGTGAACTAGATTATTGACTCTAGTGCAAGTGGGAGACTGAAGGAAATATGCCCTAGAGGCAATAATAAAGTTATTATTTATTTCCTTATATCATGATAAATGTTTATTATTCATGCTAGAATTGTATTAACCGGAAACATAATACATGTGTGAATACATAGACAAACAAAGTGTCACTAGTATGCCTCTGCTTGACTAGCTCGTTAATCAAAGATGGTTATGTTTCCTGACCATGAACAATGAGTTGTTATTTGAGTAACGAGATCACATCATTAGTTGAATGATCTGATGACATGACCCATTTCATTAGCTTAGCACCTGATCGTTTAGTATGTTGCTATTGCTTTCTTCATGACTTATACATGTTCCTATGACTATGAGATTATGCAACTCCCGTTTGCCGGAGGAACACTTTGGGTGCTACCAAACGTCACAACGTAACTGGGTGATTATAAAGGAGCATTACAGGTGTCTCCAAAAGTAGATGTTGGGTTGGCGTATTTCGAGATTAGGATTTGTCACTCCGATTGTCGGAGAGGTATCTCTGGGCCCTCTCGGTAATGCACATCACATAAGCCTTGCAAGCATTGCAACTAATATGTTAGTTGTGAGATGATGTATTACGGAACGAGTAAAGAGACTTGCCAGTAACGAGATTGAACTAGGTATTGGATACCGACGATCGAATCTCGGGCAAGTAACATACCGATGACAAAGGGAACAGCGTATGTTGTTATGCGGTCTGACCGATAAAGATCTTCGTAGAATATGTAGGAGCCAATATGGGCATCCAGGTCCCGCTATTGGTTATTGACCGGAGACGTGTCTCGGTCATGTCTACATTGTTCTCGAACCCGTAGGGTCCGCACGCTTAAGGTTACGATGACAGTTATATTATGAGTTTACATGTTTTGATGAACCGAAGGAGTTCGGAGTCCCGGATGAGATCGGGGACATGACGAGGAGTCTCGAAATGGTCGAGACGTAAAGATTCATATATTGGATGATATGGTTAGGCCAAGGGGTCAAGCCCATGAGGCTTTAGATCGGTGCAAAA
>NW_021276144.1:0-784 GCF_002162155.2 Triticum dicoccoides | reverse complement strand
ACCGTTTCGGGGCCCCAAAGCGATTTCCATAGTTGTTGAACCCCAAGGTGCTCTTACGTGTCGGTCATCAACACTTGCAGTTTTAGTCGATTCTGGCCCGTTTCGTGGGCTATTACTCACTGTTTGGGTCTCAGAGTGATTTCCATGATTAATAAACCCTGGGGTGCGTTTACGTGTCGGTCATCAACACTCGCGGTTTTTGTCGATTCTGACCCGTTTCGTGGACTATTACTCATTGTTTTGGGGTCCCAAAGCGATTTTCGTTCTTGTTAAACCCCAAGGTGTGCTTACGTGTCGGTCATCAACACTCACAGTTTTGGCCGATTCTGGCCCGTTTCGTGGACTATTACTCACTGTTTTGTGGTCCCGGAGTGATTTCCACGAGTAACGAACCCTGGGGTGCGTTTATGTGTCGGTCATCAACACTCGCAGTTTTGCCGTTTCTGACCCGTTTCATGGACTATTACTCACTGATTTGGGGTCCCGGAGTGATTTCCACGATTAACGAACCCTGGGTGCGTTTACGTGTCGGTCATCAACACTCTTGGTTTTTGTCGATTCTGACCCGTTTCGTGGACTATTACTCACCGTTTTGGGGTCCCAAAGTGATTTCCATTCTTATTGAACCCCAAGGTGCGCTTACGTGTCGGTCCTCAACACTCACAGTTTTGGCCGATTCTGGCCCGTTTCGTGGACTATTTACTCACTGTTTTGGGGTCCCGGAGTGATTTCCACGAGTAACGAACCCTCGGGTGCATTTACGTGTCGGTCATCAAGACTCGTA
>NW_021276143.1:0-976 GCF_002162155.2 Triticum dicoccoides | reverse complement strand
AAAGTCCTGAAATCATCACTTGTAACTCCGTTCTTGTTTCCCTTGCGCATGCCATCATCTCCATGCTTGTTCTTGCTCCAATGTTCATCCTTCTCCAAGCTAGGCCCTTCATTTGTAAGCAAAACAAATGTATCCAATTTAGGCAGCATCATATTCTCATGAACATTAGAATCATTACCAAGAAACGAAAGTACCTGGTAATTTAGTTGGCGTGCACGAGCTCTAGTAATTGGTCCAGTATGTATAGCAGCAGGGGCTGTGGGTGTAACAATTGTATTGATGTCCTCATCATCCTCCCCTTCTTGAAATGAAGTCGTCCTCGAAGGAAGTTCATCTTCCTCACCCAAATAAGGCTTCAAATCTGCAATGTTAAAAGTGGGACTAACCCCAAAATCTGCAGGCAGCTCAAGTTTATATGCATTATCATTTATTTTCTCTAACACCTTAAAGGGACCATCAGCACGTGGCATTAGCTTTGATTTGCGCAAATCAGGAAATCTATCCTTACGCAAATGTAACCAAACAAGATCTCCAGGTGCAAACACAACATGTTTTCTACACTTATCTCCAGCAAGTTTATATTTAGCATTCATGCGCTCAATGTTTTCCTTAGTTAACTCATGCATTTTTAAAATCAATTCAGCACGTTGTTTAGCATCAAAATTAACCTTCTCCGAAGATGGAAGAGGCAACAAATCAATAGGTGCATGAGGTAGGAAACCATACACAACTTCAAAAGGGCACATCTTAGTAGTAGAATGCAATGAACGATTATAAGCAAATTCAATATGAGGCAAGCATTCCTCCCACATTTTCTTATTATTCTTCAAAACAGCCCTAAGCATAGTAGACAACGTTCTATTGACTACTTCAGTTTGTCCATCAGTTTGGGGGTGACAAGTAGTACTAAAAAGCAGTTTAGTCCCCAACTTAGCCCATAAACATCTCCAAAAGTGGCTAAGAAATTTAGTATCAC
>NW_021276142.1:0-623 GCF_002162155.2 Triticum dicoccoides | reverse complement strand
AATTTTTTTGACCAATTTTTTTTTTTTTTGACTGTCCGGACCCAAAAACTGGAAACGGGTCAAAAAAAACTTCCTATAATGGCACCTGTCTCAAAACACTCAGAAACACCTAAAAATAGGATAGCCAGAAATTTTTTCGAAAAATGCGTTTTCGAAAAATTTTGGGCCTAAACGGAGCGTGGCTACCCGACACATGTTCAGACCACCGGCAAGGAAACACGAATCGGAATCGAGATGGATCCCGAAAACAAACCTAATAAGCAAAGAACTCGGATTGGTGGTGGATATATGGTGGTGGTATATGGCAGCGGTGGTGGTAGCGGTGGTAGTATATGGATATGGATCGGTGGTGGTATATGGACACGGATTGGTGGTGGTATATGGATACGAATTCGGAGCGGTGGTGGTAGATGGCAGGGGCGATGATGATGGTGCGGCGGCGGCGTGACAACTTATGACCAGAACTCGAAACTCTAAAAGACTAGACTCTAAGACCAGCAACTAGACACGACGATGCAACCGCAAATTCAACAAAGCAAAACCCTAAAAAGATTATGCAAAGGCTCAGATTGGTTCGGATATGATGAACTAACCCTAATTTTTTTTTGTGGCTTTTTCGTGGA
>NW_021276141.1:0-1566 GCF_002162155.2 Triticum dicoccoides | reverse complement strand
GATGGTATTTTTTCATATTTTTTGGTGATGGAGAAGTATCCGAAAAATTCCCTCTACGTGGATTGCCCTTCGCGCGTCTACGGCTGTGGCCGGCGGCCTCCGGTGGCTAGCATGCCGCCAAATCTTGCGTAGGCGGCCTCTCATAAGTCTGGAAGTGTTGTGGCGGTTGCAAACGCAAGGCACGCGTGTCCGCGGTGTGCCCCCCTCACGGACGGCGCCGCCGCCGGCACCTGGAGGGGGGAAATGGATGCCTCGGGTCTACACGGAGGGGATCTTGTTGTGGGTCTGGCCCGGATGTTGCTCCAAAGTGTTCCTATGGGCTGACTTAACACAACCGGGTGGGGAGGTCCACTGGTCAAAGCCCGTCCGTGCAAAGTCAAAGGGCTAGATCCCGTGGTCAAACGCTACAGGGTTAGGCGGGACGGGTGCATTGGGGGGTAGCAATGCCACCGGAGCGTCGCACCGGGCCCTCATACAGGCGGGGTGGTGTGGTGGCATGTCCGAAGAGGCGGGACGCGTCTTCGGGGCGTGCCCCCCCCTCACGGACGACGATGACACGGTAGTAGACATTCTGCGATAACGATGCGGCATCAATATTAGTAAATACTCGGAGCACGATAAAATCATGAGTTTTTTTGCACGACGTGGGCACATGTGCTATAGGAACAATGGTATTTTTTTCATAATTTTTGGTGATGGAGAAGTATCCGAAAAATTCCCTCTATGCAGATTGCCCTTCGCGCGTCTACGGCTGTGGCCGGCGGCCTCCGGGGGCTAGCATGCCGCCAAATATTGCGTAGGGGCCTCTCACAAGTCTGGAAGTGTTGTGGTGGTTGCAAACGCCCGGCACGCGTGTCCGCGGTGTGCCCCCCTCACGGACGGCGCCGCCGCCGGCACCTGGAGGGGGGAAACGGACGCGTCGGGTCTACACGGAGGGGATCTTGCTGTGGGTCTGGCCCGGATGTTGCTCCAAAGTGTTCCTATGGGCTGACTTAACACAACCGGGTGGGGAGGTCCACTGGTCAAAGCCCGTCCGTGCAAAGTCCAAGGGCTAGACCTTTGGCCAAACGCTACAGGGTTAGGCGGGACGGGTGCACTGGGGGGGTAGCAATGCCACCGGAGCATCGCACCGGGCCCTCATACAGGCGGGGTGGGGTGGTGGCATGTACGAAGAGGCGGGACGCGTCTCCGGGGCATGCCCCCCCCTCACGGATGGCGATGACACGGTAGTAGATGTTCTGCGATAACGATGCGGCGTCAATATTAGTAAATACTCAGAGCACTATAAAATGATGAGTTTTTTTTGCACAACGTGGGCACATGTGCTATAGGAACGATGGTATTTTTTTCATAATTTTTGGTGATGGAGAAGTATCCGAAAAATTCCCACTACGCGGATTGCCCTTCACGCGTCTACGGCTGTGGCCGGCTTCCTCCGTGGGATAGCATGCCGCCAAACCTTGCGTAGGCTGCCTCTCACAAGTCTGGAAGTGTTATGGCGGTTGCAAACGCCCGGCACGCGTGTCCAGGGTGTGCCTCCCTCACGGACGGTGCCGCCGCCGGCAC
>NW_021276140.1:0-906 GCF_002162155.2 Triticum dicoccoides | reverse complement strand
GAAGTTGGGCCAGGCCAGGGGCCAGGTGGGGTGGGGGAACTGGCTGGGCCAGGGGGTTTTCCCCTCCCTCTCCCTTTTTTTTCTTTCTTTTCTTTTATTAATTTTCTTTTCTGTTTTTAGATTATTTAAAATGCCAAAGCATTTTACAAAAATTAGTGCACCCCACCATAATTATGTTAGCTATTTTAGACAACCCCCGAAAATTTTTAGTTTTGGTTTTGAAACTTTTTATCTTTGCTCTTGTTTTGATTTTTGTTTTAGAACGGGTTCGGATCTAACGCGAGTTTATCCACAGTAACCGAGGTGACGTGGCAACATTAGTGGGGATTACTGTAGCTTAATTACCCGGGCATCACAATTCTCCTCCATTACAAGAAATCTCGTCCCGAGATTTAAGAGGGGAGCAAGGGGGAAAGTTCTGGTTACAATATTCTAACGGATCTTCTCGAAGAAGTTAATTCCTTTCGTTGATGTCTTCAATCCTTTATTCCGATGCATCATGATAAACTTGTCACCATTTATTCGGGAACTCCATCGTACTTACGAATAGGTAAGGGGTAGCTCTACAATGATAGGATGTTATAAGGGAAAATCATCTGGGGGTATCCCAAGAATGAACTTATGAGTATCTCTCGAGTTGAACAAATGACACACATCGAGAGCAAAGTAAGACAGTGCGATAAGAAGTTTCAAGCGGATAGGCAATCGTTCATTGCCTGAAGCAGGGTGCGAAAGGGTTCAGAGCAACGGGAATAAGTATTGCGTCCGATACCGGAATAGATCAGCAGGCAAGTGGCCCGTGAATTACATACAAAGTCAAGCGTGAGGATTATCTTTGGAAACGTGGTGTACAGGAGAGTCAAGTTTCGATCCTGTGGAACTGTGGGTTATGGGCCCACCATGTGG
>NW_021276139.1:0-996 GCF_002162155.2 Triticum dicoccoides | reverse complement strand
CCACCCAAGCCGCGCCTCACCCCGCGCCTCTCACCCGCGCCGCCGCCCTTGTGCATCGCCGCCGCGCCCAACGCCGCCCAACCCCGCGCCCTAGTGCCGCCACCGCCACCATGCGTCACCGCGCCGCCGCCGCCCTGCGTCAACGCCGCCGTCGCCGCCGTTCGCCGGAGGTACCGCGCCGCGTCTCTTCTTTCCCTCGGTTCGGTTTTTCTTATAAACCGTTCCGATTCTTTTCTTCTCTACCGATTCGTTTTCTTTCCGATTTTTCGCTAAACCATTCCGGTGTTCTAGATCGGTTTTTCGTTCGATCTCTTTTCCTGAAAACCCTAGATTGGTTTTCGTTCTTCTTTCGGACCGTTCGTCTCAACGAACGTGATCACCGATTATTTCCCGGTTAACGACGTCTGTTCGTATAACCGTTCTTCTTTTTCTTCTCGTCGGATTTATTCCGCGATCGCGATCTCAGATCCGATCTTCGTTCTAGTTTATCTTCTCGCTCGTTTATCGGAATCAGGTGATTCAAGCGCCTGGAGTTTCATCTCGAAACCGCCGTTTCGTCTAATCAACTTGAACAAGCTTCTGCTACAGTAAAATTTTGACCTAGATTCAACTTGCTAGAACCGAGTTGTTTTCTTCCGCCGTTTGTTTTTCGTCGTTTGTTCGGCTCGTTCTTTCTTTGCAACCGGAGTTCTTAAGTTGAACTTTCTGGTTCGTTCTCTTGTTCGATTTTTCCCTGTGCATTAGATGAGTACTTATTGTGTGGTTACTATTGCTTGCCTACGATAGATTGACCGGAGTATGACGATTAGATCTATCAAGAGTTTTGAGTGCGAATCATCTTCATCAACATTGCAGGCAAGTAACACTTGATCATATCTTTTCTACAACCCATGTTTTATTGCATTAGATCAATCCTCTCACATTGCATGATTAGGATCCAATTAAATTGTGGGATGGGAAGTAGAATTGAGGTAGTACCTATTACCTGTTACTTAT
>NW_021276138.1:0-993 GCF_002162155.2 Triticum dicoccoides | reverse complement strand
TGATCTCTGAATCAAAAGTAATTCTTTTTGCCACTTAAGGGGATATCTCTACGAGTCACCTTCCCTAAGGTGTATCGTTATGGTATCATGGCAACTCAACTCCTCGCTACGTTGACAATCGATTACCACCTTCTTAAGCGTGAAATTGTGGTCTACCTAGTGAACCTTCGTCATCTGCTTCACTCCATTCCTATGGATGTGTGCTTCGCCTCTCAGCTCGAGAGATGTTGCTATGTCTCATTCCGTGAGTTAATCCTGAGTTGTTCGACCTTCGAGAAGAACCATTCTTTTAGGATCTTTCCTTTCCTCTCGTTGTCATGTTAGTTGGAGTTCTCAGAGCAAGACTTCGAGACAAAGATGGTGATCGAATCAACGCTTTGATAAAGTGCACCCTGGATCGTGAAGATTGTGTTAGTTTGCGTTTCCCCTTCACCCTACCCTACGCTTGAATCTCGGGACGAGATTTTTGTTTAGTGGGGGTGAGCTGTCACATCCCTGGTCCTGTTATGCACTAGGCTAGACCTCATGTGAGTATCATGTTTTAATTCAAATGAAATTTGAATTGAGGAATTTTTAAAGCCTCAGAAACCTTCTAAAAATGATCAACATGAAAATCTCCTCAAAGAAGTCCAAGAAAATGTTCCTCTTAGTCTCTGAAAATATTGCAAAGAGGTAAAACTCAAAATAATATTTTTGGTATCTCAGAGTTAATTATTTTGGGCCTTTGAATTAAATAAATAGCTATTTGCATTGGATATATATTTGATATATAAATAATATATGTCCAATAATTACTGGAACATTTTATGTGGTTTGGTATATTTTAGTCCTAGCCACATAACTATTTCCAGGATTTTATAAAATGGTTTAGTGTCTAAAACTAAATCAAAACAAACTACAGAAAATAGAAAACAGAATTAAATAGAAATGAAAGAGAGAGAGAGAAGGACTTATCTGGCGCTCACCCGGTAGCCAGCCGGCCCAGCTCCTGTG
>NW_021276137.1:0-2259 GCF_002162155.2 Triticum dicoccoides | reverse complement strand
CGATAATATTGTAGCGGTGCTTAGGCGAAGCCCTGCGACGGTAGTACATCAAGATCGTCACCATGCCGTCGTACTGACGGAAGTCTTCCCCGACACTTTGCTGGATCGGAGTCCGGGGATCGTCATCGAGCTGAACGTGTGCTAAAACTCGGAGGTGCCGTAGTTTCGGTGCTTGATCGGTCGGGCCGTGAAGACGTACGACTACATCAACCGCGTTGTGCTAACGCTTCTGCTGTCGGTCTACAAGGGTACGTAGATCACACTCTCCCGTCTCGTTGCTATGCATCACCATGATCTTGCGTGTGCGTAGGAATTTTTTTGAAATTACTACGTTCCCCAACAGTGGCATCCGAGCCTAGGTTTTATGTGTTGATGTTATATGCACGAGTAGAACACAAGTGAGTTGTGGGTGATATAAGTCATACTGCTTACCAGCATGTCATACTTTGGTTCGGCGGTATTGTTGGACGAAGCGGCCCAGACCGACATTACGCGTACGCTTACGCAAGACCGGTTCTCCCGACGTGCTTTGCACAAAGGTGGCTAGCGGGTGACAGTTTCTCCAACTTTAGTTGAACCGAGTGTGGCTACGCACGGTCCTTGCGAAGGTTAAAACAGCGCCAACTTGACAAACTATCGTTGTGGTTTTGATGCGTAGGTAAGATTGGTTCTTGCTTAAGCCCGTAGCAGCCACGTAAAACTTGCAACAACAAAGTAGAGGACGTCTAACTTGTTTTTGCAGGGCATGTTGTGATGTGATATGGTCAAGACATGATGCTAAATTTTATTGTATGAGATGATCATGTTTTGTAACCAAGTTATCGGCAACTGGCAGGAGCCATATGGTTGTCGCTTTATTGTATGCAATGCAATTGCGCTGTAATGCTTTACTTTATCACTAAGCGGTAGCGATAGTCGTGGAAGCATAAGATTGGCGAGACGACAACGATGCTACGATGGTGATCAAGGTGTCGCGCCGGTGACGATGGTGATCACGATGGTGCTTCGAAGATGGAGATCACAAGCATAAGATGATGATGGCCATATCATATCACTTATATTGATTGCATGTGATGTTTATCTTTTATGCATCTTATCTCGCTTTGATTGACGGTAGCATTTTAAGATGATCTCTCACTAATTATCAAGAAGTGTTCTCCCTGAGTATGCACCGTTGCGAAAGTTCTTCGTGCTGAGACACCACGTGATGATCAGGTGTGATAGGCTCTACGTTCAAATACAACGGGTGCAAAACAGTTGCACACGCAGAATACTCAGGTTATACTTGACGAGCCAAGCATATACAGATATGGCCTCGGAACACGGAGACCGAAAGGTCGAGCGTGAATCATATAGTAGATATGATCAACATAGCGATGTTCACCAATGAAACTACTCCATCTCACGTGAAGGTCGGACATGATTTAGTTGATTTGGATCACGTAATCACTTAGAGGATTAGAGGGATGTCTATCTAAGTGGGAGTTCTTTAGTAATATGATTAATTGAACCTAAATTTATCATGAACTTAGTACCTGATAGTATCTTTCTTGTTTATGTTTGATTGTAGATAGATGGCCCGTGCTGTTGTTCCGTTGAATTTTAATGCGTTCCTTGAGAAAGCAAAGTTGAAAGATGATGGTAGCAATTACACGGACTGGGTCCGTAACTTGAGGATTAACCTCATTGCTGCATAGAAGAATTACGTCCTGGAAGCACCGCTGGGTGTCAGGCCTGCTGCTGGAGCAACACCAGATGTTATGAACGTCTGGCAGAGCAAAGCTGATGACTACTCGATAGTTCAGTGTGGCATGCTTTACGGCTTAGAATCGGGACTTCAACGATGTTTTGAACGTCATGGAGCATATGAGATGTTCTAGGAGTTGAAGTTAATATTTCAAGCAAATGCCCGGATTGAGAGATATGAAGTCTCCAATAAGTTCTATAGCTGCAAGATGGAGGAGAACAGTTTTGTCAGTGAGCATATACTCAAAATGTCTGGGTATAGTAATCACTTGATTCAATTGCGTCATTAACAGAATTCTCCAATCACTGCCACCAAGTTACAAGAGCTTCGTGATGAACTATAATATGTAAGGGATGAATAAGACTATTCCCGAGCTCTTCGCAATGCTGAAAGCTGCGGAGGTAGAAATCAAGAAGGAGCATCAAGTGTTGATGGTCAATAAGACCACTAGTTTCAAGAAAAAGGGCAAAGGGAAGAAGAAGGGGAACTTCAAAAAGAACAGCAAGCAAGTT
>NW_021276136.1:0-1459 GCF_002162155.2 Triticum dicoccoides | reverse complement strand
GTGACATTTCCCCGAAGGGACAGACACAGGAACGAAGAAGGACACATGCCGGCCAGCCTAAGTGTTCCAGAGCAGTAGCAAGCTACCATGGCTCAGCGGTAACACTAGGAGACATTTCCCGGTAAGAGAGGCTACTAAAGATAAACAACTAGATAGTCAGATCCCACACATACCAAGCATTTCAATCATACACACAATATGCTCGATATGTGCAAATACAACGAAGCATCACAACATGACTCTACGACACAAGTACTTTATTTAAGGCTCAGGGAGCCATACATAGCATACACAAAGATACGGGTCACACGACCCAGCATTCAAGTCATACAGTCATACAAACCAGCAGCGGAAGTACATTGTCTGAGTACAGACAACTAGTAAAATAAAAGAGGCTTGGAAAGCCTAGCTATACTATGTGGTCCTTCACAAGCTCAGGGTCACCACCTGGGCCTTTAGCCTACTCGTTGATGTCAACGTCTACATAGAACCCATCAGAAGGGGTTGCAGCGTCTTCTGTAAAAATGTAAATTATAGCAACATGAGTACAAAGGTACTCAGCAAGACTTACATCAGATCCTACATACATGCATATTATCAAGAAGGGTTGGTGGAGTTATTGCAGCAAGCCAGCTTTGACTCTTGGCTAGTCTATCCTACGATACTTCAACTTGAAATGGTTTTGCGCACACGAGTCCACTACTCACCACTTCAATACACTACCGAGGATCCACCTCCGTCTTCCTACGGAAGAGCCATCCTCGGCACTCACACTTATCTTGAGGCTTTTAGTAGTTTCCATTTACTTGTCTATGAACTGTATAGGCAACCAAGTAGTCCTTTACCGAGGACGCGGCTATTCGAATAGATCATGTTAACCCTGCAGGGGTGTACTTCTTCATACATGTTTCCACCACTTAGCGTCTGCACACGATATGTGCTCGGCAGACTTCAAGTGAAAGCCGACGTGGGTGTAGACCACGACCTACCTAAACACTTAAGCCTCTAGTCCAGCTTTATCGCCTATTCAGGTTCCATCCGCAGGGAGTCCGGCCGAGGTTTCCCATACGGCCCCGAACGATGTGAACAGGGTTCCCGAGATACCTAACGGGTATTCGGTACACCCGGCCACGTACCTACCGCATCACAGCCCACCCCTACGGTCAGCGCTGTCCACGGCCTCCAGTAGACTACAAACACCAGAAACTACTTGCAACTCCTGGACAGAGAGCTAGGGTGAATAAGAAGTCGAGCGGGGTCATATTTCAGGGCCCAATGCATGGTAGTAGTTGTATCTTAAATCACACATACAGATCTCAGTGCTTAAGGTCGGCTTCAATGAAACAACCCACCATGTACTCCTACATGGCCTCTCATCGATACCTTTACCAAATCGTGTTCACCACACCACTCTCATTACCGACATAATCATTTCACTCTAGCCCATCACCCAGATGAA
>NW_021276135.1:0-856 GCF_002162155.2 Triticum dicoccoides | reverse complement strand
CGGTTTTTGTCGATTCTGTCCCTTTCGTGGACTATTACTCACCGTTTTGGGGTCCTAAAGCGATTTCCATTGCTGTCGAACCCCAAGGTGTGCTTACGTGTTGGTCGTCAAGTCTCGCAGTTTTGGCCGATTCTGGCCCGTTTCTTGGACTATTACTCAGTTTTGGGGTCCCGAAGTTATTTCCACGATTGACGAAACCCCAGGGTGCGTTTATGTGTCGGTCATCAACACTCACAATTTTGGTTAATTCTGGCCGTCTCGTGGACTATTACTCGCTGTTTTGGGGTCCCGGAGAGATTTCCACGATTGAAGAACCTCTGGGTGCGTTTACGTGTCGGTCATCAACACTCGTAGGTGTTGTTGATTCCGACCCGTTTCGTGGACTATTACTCACCGTTTTGGGGTCCCAAAGAGATTTCCATTTTTGTCGAACCCCAAGGTGTGCTTGCGTGTTGGTCGTCAAGACTCGCAGTTTTGGCCGATTTTGGCCCGCTTTTGAACTATTACACAGTTTTGGCATCCCGAAGTGATTTCCACGATTGACAAACCCTACGGTGCGCTTACTTGTCGGTCATCAACAATCGCAGTTTTGGCCGATTCTGGTCCGTTTGGTGCACTATTATTCACCGTTTTGGGGTCCTAGAGCGATTTACACGATTTGCGATCCCCGGGGTGCGTTTATGTGTCGGTTATCAACACTCACCATTTTGCCCAATTCTGGTCCGTCTCGTGGACTATTACTCACCGTTTTGGGGTCCCAGAGCGATTTCCACGATTCACGATCCCGGGGGTGCGTTTACGTGCCCGTCGTCAACACTCATAGTTCTGGCCAATTCTGACCCGTTTCGTGGACTAT
>NW_021276134.1:0-5596 GCF_002162155.2 Triticum dicoccoides | reverse complement strand
AAATAAGAGAGAATAGCCGTAAGTATTGAGACATAATGTGTAATAACAACTCATAATGCAATAATTATTGATATAAAAGCATGATGCAAAATGGACGTATCAACTCCCCCAAGCTTAGACCTCGCTTGTCCTCAAGCGGTAGCCGAAATCGAAAAATATATCCACATGTTTAGAGATAAAGGTGTCGATAAAAATAAAATACGGACATGAGGGCATCATGATCATTCTTATAACAGCAACATATATATATTTTGTCATATGATTTCTTATGCTCTAGTAACAATCAATTCACAATGTCAAGTATGGTTCAGAAACTTCATTGAGAACTAACAAACTATAATCTCAGTCACTGAAGCAACTGCAATTTATCATAACATCAGAAAGAGTCAAGAATAGAGCCTTTCGGTAAGTCCACATACTCAACTATCATGTAGCCTTCTACAATTGCTAACACTCACGCAATACTTGTGGTTATGGAGTTTCAACCGGACACTGAGAAAGATAGGGGCTTAAGGTGTCGCCTCCCAACGTATTCACCTTTGGGTGATGTCAACAATAATAATTCATGCTAACTTACATCCAATTGGATATATATATCAAGATCTTTCAAACACGAGGAGCTTGCCAAAGGATAAAATGAAAAAGGGAAAAGGTGAAGATCACCTTGACTCAAGCATAAAGTAAAAACATAAAGTAAAAGATAGGCCCTTCATAGAGGGAAGCAGAGGTTGTCATGTGCTTTTAGGGTTGGATGCATAAAATTTTAATGCAAAAGAACGTCACTTTATATTGCCACTTGTGATATGAAACTTTATTATGCAGACCGTCGCTTTTATTACTTCCATATCACACGATCGTATAAAGCTTATTTTCTCCGCACTAATAAGTCATACATATTTAGAGAGCAATTTTTATTGCTTGCAACATGACAACTTACTTGAAGGATCTTACTCAATCCATAGGTAGGTATCGTGGACTCTCATGGCAAAACTGGGTTTAAGGATATTTGGAAGCACAAGTAGTATCTCTACTTGGTGCAAGGAATTTTGGCTAGCATGAGGGGGAAAGGCAAGCTCAACATGTTGGGAAGATCAATGACAATATACTTTAACTGAGATGTGAGAAAACATAAACCATTACGTTGTCTTCCTTGTCCAACATCAACTCTTTTAGCATGTCATACTTAATGAGTGCTCACAATCATAAAAGATGTCCAAGATAGTATATTTATATGTGAAAACCTCTCTTTCCTTATTACTTCCTATTAATTGCAACGATGACCAAAACTATGTTTGTCAACTCTCAACAACTTTTATGCCTCATACTTTTTATGTGTGAACTCATTACTATCCATAATATCAATATGAACTCTTTTATTCTTTTTATTCTTTCTACTTTCTCAAGATCATAGCAAGATAGCAAAGCCATTGACTCAACACTGATCTTTATTATAGATAGCTCATGGACTCGATTACAAAAAGAGATCACAAAGCAAAACTCAAAACTACTTGATACCAAAACTTCAATCTACTAGATTAAGATATTACGAAAAGGATCGAACTAAGTAAAACAGCAAAGATAGGAGTGTGATGGTGATACGATACCGGGGCACCTCCCCCAAGCTTGGCAGTTGCCAAGGGGAGTGCCCATACCCATGTGATTATGTCCTCGGAGGTGGTGAAGAAGGAGTTGTTGATGATGTAGGCTTGTCGTCCATCTTCCAAGGCATGGGCTCACCATCATAGAAGTATGATCGAGTCTCCGGGATCCTCAAATCTGCAGCCAAACTCATCCTCTTGAATCTATATTCATACTCATAGTTTTGGTTTTGTAGGTCATAGATCTGGGCTTGGAGGTGCTCGATTTTCTCTTGAAGATTAAAGATGGTCTCCCCAATGATCTTGGCATCCAGCTTGTGATTGTTGGTGAACTCTGTGATCATCATATGGTTGGCGTCGAGTCCACGCTCCACCATCCCTTGGCACTTGAAAACTTGTTGCTCCATGGCTTCGAGCTTTGTCTCCACGCTTCCGGTACGCCTTGGTCCCTCCACATCGTGGATGTGCAGCACCCCCTCATGCATCTCAATGGTTTGAGGATGTTCCAGCACCTCCGCGAGATAGGGGTTGATAACCCTCTCGAAAAACTTGTCCGTGGGAGCGCTTGGAGACATCATGGTGCTCTAGATCTGTCAGAAAAACAGCTCGAAACGAAAACAGAGGATATTTGCGTGATACGGTGGTCAAAACCTTCAGGAGATTATATAATGAATTTTTACCGACCAAAATACATAACGTGCAAGAAAACGGAGTCTGGGAGGCACACGAGGTGCCCACGAGACAGGGGGCGCGCCCTCCACCCTCGTGGAGGCCTCGTGTCCTTCCCGGATTACTTCTTTCTTCCCAAAATTCTTAAATATTCCAAAACAGAGAAAAATTGCCATTAGAACTGTTTTGGAGTCGGTTTACTTACCGTAGCACATACCTATTCCTTTTCGGAGTCTGAAACGTTCTGGAAAGTGTCCCTTATGTATTCCTCCGGGGTTACAGTCTCAATTATATTAGTTTCAACATTGATAGGATTACCTGAGATATAATTTTTGATTCTTTGACTGTTCACCACCCTCGGACTTGTGCCTTCAAAGTTGTTGATTTTTATGGCACCAAAATGATAGACCTCCTCGATAACGTAAGGACCTTCCCATTTAGAGAGAAGTTTTCCTGCAAAAAATCTTAAAGGAGAGTTGAATAACAACACATAATCCCCTACGCTAAACTCACACTTTTGTATCCTTTTGTCATGCCATCTTTTAACTTTTTCTTTGAACAGCTTGGCATTCTCATAGGCTTGGGTTCTCCATTCATCAAGTGAGCTAATATCAAACAACCTCTTCTCACCGGCAAGTTTGAAGTCATAGTTGAGCTCTTTAATAGCCCGATATGCTTTATGTTCAAGTTCAAGAGGTAAGTGACATCCTTTTCCATAAACCATCTTATACGGAGACATACCCATAGGATTTTTATATGCAGTTCTATAGGCCCATAATGCATCATCAAGTTTCTTGGACCAATTCTTTCTAGATCTATTGACAGTCTTTTGGAAAATTAATTTGAGCTCTCTATTGCTCAACTCTACTTGACCACTAGACTGCGGGTGATAAGGAGATGTGATTCTATGATTAACATCATACTTAGCAAGCATCTTACGGAAAGCACCATGAATAAAATGTGAACCACCATCAGTCATAAGATATCTAGGGACTCCAAACCTCGAAAAATAACTTCTTTAAGCATTTTAATAGAAGTGTTATGATCAGCACTACTAGTTGGAATAGCTTCTACCCACTTAGTAACGTAATCGACAACAACTAAAATATGTGTATATCCATTAGAAGCAGGAAAAGGTCCCATATAATCAAAGCCCCAAACATCAAATGGTTCAATAATAAGAGAATAGTTCATAGGAATTTCTTGACGTCTACTAATATTGCCTATTCTTTGACATTCATCACAAGACAAGACAAACTTACGAGCATCTTTGAAGAGAGTAGGCCAATAAAAACCGGACTGCAATACCTTATGTGCAGTTCTATCTCCAGCGTGGTGTCCTCCATATGATTCGGAGTGACACTTGCGTAGGATATGTTCCTGTTCATGCTCAGGTACACAACGTCTAATAACACCATCTACTCCTCCTTTATAAAGGTGTGGGTCATCCCAGAAGTAATGTCTTAAATCATAAAAGAACTTTTTCTTTTGCTGGTATGTGAAACTAGGTGGTATAAATTTAGCAACAATATAATTAGCATAATCAGCATACCAAGGAGCAGTACGAGAAGCATTAATGACCGCTAATTGTTCATCAGGAAAGCTATCATCAATACGTAGTGGGTCATCAAGAACATTCTCTAACCTAGACAAGTTGTCTACAACGCGGTTCTCAGCTCCCTTTCTATCAATAATATGCAAATCAAATTATTGGAGCAAGAGAACCCATCTAATAAGTCTAGGCTTAGCATCTTTCTTTTCCATAAGATATTTAATAGCAACATGATCAGTGAGAATAGTAACTTTAGAATCAACAATATAAGGTCTGAACTTATCACATGCAAACACAACTGCTAAGAACTCTTTTTCAGTATTAGCATAATTTGTCTGGGCGGTATCAAGAGTTTTACTAGCATACTGGATACCATTCAATTTCTTATCAACTCTTGGACCTAGAACAGCACCTACAACATAATCACTAGCATCACACATAATTTCAAAGGGTAAATTCCAATCAGGTGACTGAACAATAGGTGCGGTGATCAAAGCTTTCTTAAGTATTTCAAATGCTTCTACACAATCATCATTAAATACAAAAGGAATATCTTTTTGCAATAAATTAGTCAGAGGCCTAGAGATTTTAGAGAAGTCCTTAATGAACCTCCTATAAAAACCGGCATGACCAAGGAAACTTCTTATACCTTTTATGTCCTTGGGACATGGCATCTTTTCAATAGCATCAACTTTAGCTTTATCAACTTCAATACCTCTCTCGAAAATCTTATGCCCCAAGACAATGCCTTCATTAACCATAAAGTGGCACTTTTCCCAATTCAAGATGAGACTAGTGTCTTCACATCTCTGCAAAACTCGATCAAGGTTGCTCAAGCAATCGTCAAAAGAGGATGCATAAACGGAGAAATCATCCATGAATACCTCACAAATCTTTTCACAAAAGTCAGAGAATATAGCCATCATGCATCTTTGAAAGGTAGCAGGTGCATTACATAAACCAAAAGGCATACGTCTATAAGCAAAAGTACCGAAAGGGCAAGTAAAAGTAGTTTTTGATTGATCCTCCGCTGACACAGGTATTTGAGAGAAACCCGAATAACCATCTAGAAAGCAAAAATGTGTATGTTTGGAGAGTCTTTCTAGCATTTGATCAATAAAAGGTAAAGGGTAATGATCTTTCTTAGTAGCTTTATTTAATTTACGGAAATCAATTACCATCCTATAACCTATAATAATTCTTTGCAGGATTAATTCATCTTTATCATTAGGAACGACAGTAATACCTCCCTTCTTAGGAACGCAATGGACATGACTTACCCAATCACTATCAGCAACGGGATAAATTATACCTGCCTCAAGGAGCTTTAGTATCTCCTTCCTTACCACTTCTTTCATCTTAGGATTCAATCATCGTTGAGGATCTCTAACTGGTTTGGCATCTTTCTCCACTTTAATTTTGTGTTGGCATAGAGTGGGACTAATGCCCTTAAGATCATCAAGAGTATATCCAATAGCAGCACGGTGCTTCTTCAGAGTTTTCAATAATCTTTCTTCTTCTTTCTCTGAAAGGTTAGCACTAATAATAATAGGATATATTTTCTTTTCATCAAGATAAGCATACTTAAGATTGTTAGGTAATGGTTTGAGCTCAAACACGGGATCACCCTTGGGTGGAGGACGATCCCCTAGGATTTCAACAGGCAAATTGTGTTTCATAATAGGACCCTATTGAAGGAATACTTTATCTATTTCCCTTCTTTCATTCATAAACATATCATTTTCGT
Source organism: Triticum dicoccoides (assembly GCF_002162155.2). Lineage (NCBI taxonomy): Eukaryota > Viridiplantae > Streptophyta > Magnoliopsida > Poales > Poaceae > Triticum > Triticum dicoccoides. The sequence continues at coordinate 30 of NW_021276134.1, read as the reverse complement.
GGTCTAGCAAATATTGTTCTAACGGATCAG
>NW_021276133.1:0-2529 GCF_002162155.2 Triticum dicoccoides | reverse complement strand
ACGAATCTGAATGTGCTTTGTCTTCGAGTGCGGAACTGGGTTGTGAGCAATCTTGATAGCACTCTCATTGTCACAGAGGAGAGGCACATTCTTCACGTTGATGCCATAGTCCTTGAGGGTTTGCTTCATCCATAGCAGTTGAGCACAGCAAGAACCGGCAGCAATGCACTCAGCTTCTGCAGTAGACAGTGATACGCAGTTCTGTTTCTTCGAGGACAAACAGACCAAAGATCATCCAAGGAAATGACAAGTACCAGATGTTGACTTGCGGTCCACATGATCACCAGCATAGTCAAAGTGAGAATATCCGACGAGATCAAAAGTAGAGCCCTTGGGGTACCATAATCCTAGTGTTGGTGTGTGAGCTAGATATCGAAGAATATGCTTCACAGTCTTATGGTGTGATTTCTTCGGTGCAGCTTGAAATCGGGCACACATGCAAACACTAAGCATTATATCTGGCCTAGATGCACATAGGTAAAATAAAAAACCAATCATGGAGCGGTATACCTTGTGATCGAAGTCAATACCATTTTCATCAGTGCATAGATGGCCATTTGTGGGCATAGGAATTTTGACGCCTTTGCAATCTTACATGCCGAATTTCCTCAGAACAACCTTGAGGTATTTCTCCTGAGATACGAATATGCCATTGTGCTGTTGACGAATTTGGAGACCTAAGAAGAATTTCAACTCTCCCATCATAGACATTTGATATTCTTCACTCATCATATAGGCAAATTCATCACTATAACGTAGGTCAGTACAACCAAAGATAATATCATCAACGTATATTTGGCACACAAATAGTTCACCATCATAAGATTTAGTAAAGAGAGTAGGGTCGAGTGAACCGGGTGTGAAGCCATTCTTCACAAAGAATTCCTTCAAAGTATCATACCACGCCCGAGGGGCCTGCTTGAGGCCATAGAGGGCCTTGTTGAGTCTGAAGACTTTGTCCGGATTCTTTGGATCTTCAAAACCTGGGGGTTGAGCAACATATACTTCTTCCTCAAGCTTACGATTGAGGAATGCACTTTTCACATCCATTTGATATAAAGTGATATTATGATGGTTAGCATAAGCAAGTAATATGCGAATAGCCTCAAGTCTAGCAACAGGTGCAAAAGTTTCATCGAAATCAATTCCTTCAACCTGTGTGTAGCCTTGAGCTACAAGTCGTGCCTTATTCCTCACCACAAGGCCATTTTCATCTTGCTTGTTGCGGTAGATCCACTTTGTGCCAATGATATTAAGGTTGCGAGGATCTGGATGTTTGACCAGTTCCGAGACATTGTTTAGCTCGAACTGATGTAATTCTTCTTGCATGGCCTGAATCCACTCAGGCTCCAGAAATTCTTCATCTACCTTAGTGGGCTCTGTGATAGAGACAAAAGCATAGTTCCCACAAAAGTTAGATAAATGTGAAGCTTTTGAGCGTGTGAGAGGACCTGGTGCTCGAATGTCATCTACGATCTTTTCCACTTGCACTTCTTTTGCAATGCAAGGATGAGCTGGTTGTCGTTGAGGAATTTGATCAGCATTTTCTTCAGCACCATTTTGTTCAGCATTTTCATCAGGTGCACAAGCTCGATTTTCTTCACATTCTGGAATGAATTATTCAGTAGATTCTTCGGTAGGAATGACATCCTCCGTAGCCTTGAACTTGATAGAATCCTGAGGTTCTGGTTCATCTATCACAGAAGGTAGGTGCTCTCTTTGCGAGCCATTAGTTTCATTGAACCGCACATCTACAGTTTCAACAACCTTGTGAAGAACGTTGTTGAAGACTCTGTAGGTGTGCGCGTCCTTTCCGTAACCAAGCATAAAACCTTCATGTGCTTTCGGTGCAAATTTAGCATTGTGATGAGGATCTCTAATCCAACATTTAGCACCGAAGACATTGAAATAACTCACATTGGGTTTCTTGTCAGTGACGAGTTCATAGACAGTCTTCTTGAAGAATTTGTGAAGATATACCCGATTGATGACATGGCACACAGTATCAATTGCCTCAATCCAGAAACGACGAGGCGTCTTGTATTCATCAAGCATAGTACAAGCCATTTCAGCGAGGGTTCTATTCTTGCGCTCCATGACGCCATTCTGCTGAGGAGTATAAGGAGCAGATAACTCATGAGTAATACCAAGTTCATCAAGATAGCCATCAACGCCGGAATTCTTGAACTCAGTCCCATTGTCAGTTCCGATATGCTTGATCTTCACACCAAAGTTGGTTGAAGCCCTCGAGGAAAATCGTTTTAAGATTTCCTGCACTTCATGTTTGTAAGTGACAATGTGTACCCATGTGTAACGAGAATAGTCATCAACAATAACAAAGCCATATAGAGATGCATCATTTGAAACAGCAGAATAATGATTAGGACCAAAGAGATCCATGTGAAGCAGTTCAAATGGACGAGTAGTGGTCATGATAGTTTTCGCTGGATGCTTGGCCCTTGTCATCTTTCCAGCTTCACAAGCTTCGCATAAGTGATCCTTGAGGAATTTGACATTCTCAATGCCAAT
>NW_021276132.1:0-1624 GCF_002162155.2 Triticum dicoccoides | reverse complement strand
ACTCGCACCACTGCCGAGATGCTCGAGGATAAGGACCGTGAAAATCGGGCCTTGAGGTTAGAGCTCTTCAATACCCGTGCTGACCACTGGGCCACTTTGACTCGGTTCGCACCGGCGGTGCAAGCTGGATATTCAGATATGCGCGATCTCTATCCTGTGAGATCTGCTCTGCCAGACGTGATGGTTTGGCGTGATGTAGGAGGCATCACCCCACCTCGCGGTCCCCGCAGGCCACCGTTTGTTGGTCCAAGGCCTCATCCTAGCCCCTATGGTCCACAAGCTCCGCGAGATCGTCTGTTTCCGGATGATCATGTTGAGCTCCCAGGCTATGGAGGTGACTTTTACGAGGACTACTACGGATCGGTCTGAGTTAGTGGTAGTATCACTAGTTCGCACTAGCTGTGCCGTCTATCGTCCCGCATGACTCGTGGGATATGATCTAGTTTGTACTCCTTCCGGAGGTGTAGAAAAATAATGTATAGGAGCTTGGAATGCCTCCGATGAGATGTAATCCTCTTTTCACCGTAATAGTACTTTGTTTGGTCTTGTACTAAACTCTGTATGGTGTGTATGATGATGGAATAAAAGAAGCAGTTCTGTTTTTACCATGTCATACGGATGATCATCTTGCATTTCGAGTTATACCTTGCATTTTTATCCTATGTCGGAATTTTATCATCCTGACTAAATCATTGTCTTGTTTACCTAGGATGGTCAACACGCGCGCTAACCCTGCTTCTCAAGAGCAGGCCGAAGGCAGTGAAGCCAGGGATGTAAATCTGCCTCATCCTCCTTCACTAGCCGAGGTTATGATGGAAGCTGAGAGAAACAAGCGGGAGACCAACCGTTTGTTGGAGCGTATTGAACAGAACACAGCACACCATCAGAGGACTAACGTGGTGTCACTCAGTGATTTTATCAAATTACATCCACCCACGTTCCACCACTCCATCGAGCCTCTCGACGCTGATGACTGGCTTCGCAGTATCTCTCACAAACTGCGTTCCGCACTGGTAGCGGAGGCTGACAAGGTCACCTTTGCTGCATATCATCTTGAAGGCCCCGCCAGCCTATGGTGGGAGAATTATGGAGCTATGCGCCCGGCGGGCCATGTCACTACTTGGGCTGAGTTCAGTGAGGCTTTCCGTGAACATCACATTCCGGAGGGTCTCATGGACCGTAAACGTGAAGAATTTTGCAGTTTCACCCAGGGCCGACTCTCTGTGGATGCTTACAGCAGGGAGTTTGGTAATCTCGCACGATATGCAACTGAGGAAGTGTCTACTGATGCCAAGAAGCAAGCAAGGTTCCGTAAGGGCCTTAGTCCTGAGCTTCACCGCGACCTCCGTCTGCATGAGTGCACATCTTTTCAGAAACTTGTCAACAAAGCCATCAGTGCTGAAACTGGTCAGACGGACTATGACGCAACACGCAAGCATGGCCGTGACATGGGTTCCTCATCCGGTGCTGGTCCTCAGAAGCGCCGCGTGTGGGTACCCAACACCGCCCTGCCACCCAGGTTCACACCGAGGCCATCCTTCCAGGCGCCTCGCCCCGTTCAACAGTCTGCACCGGCCAAGCCCTATGGAGGTCCAACTAACAATGCTCCTCCACGTACCAGTTC
>NW_021276131.1:0-1570 GCF_002162155.2 Triticum dicoccoides | reverse complement strand
GATTCTGGCCCGTCTCTTGGACTATTACTCAGTTTTGGGGTCACGTAGTGATTTCCATGATCGGCGAACAATGGTGTGTTTATGTGTCTGTCATCAACATTTGCAGTTTTGGCCGAGTTTGGCCTGTTTCATGGACTATTACTCACTGATTTCGGGTCCCTGAGCGATTTCCATGATTGACGAACCCCGGGTGCGTTTATGTATCGTTGATCAATAACCCTAGGTTTTACCGATTCAGGGCTCTTTCACGGACTATTACTCACCATTTTGGAGTCCCAAAGCGATTTCCATGGTTGTCGAACCCCAAGATGTGCTTACGTGCTGGTCGTCAAGACTCGCAGATTGGCCCGATTCTTGCTCGTTTCTTGGACTATTACTCAGTTTTGGGATCCCGAAGTGATTTCCACGATTGACGAACACCGGGGTGCGCTTACGTGTCGGTCATCAAAACTCACAATTTTGGCTGATTCTTGTATGTTTTGTGCACTGTTACTCACCGTTTTGGGGTTCCAGAGCGATTTCCATGATTGACGATCCCTGGGGTGCGTTTACGTGCCCGTCATCAACACTCACAGCTTTGGCCAATTTTGACCCGTTTCGTGGACTATTACTCACCATTTAGGGATTCCAAAGCGATTTCCATAGTTTATGAACCCCAAGGTGCGCTTAGATGTCGGTCATCAACACTCACAATTTTGGCTGATTCTGGCCCATTTTGTGGACTATTACTCACTTTTTTGGGGTCCCAGAGTGATTTCCGCGATTAACGAACCCCAGGGTGCGTTTACGTGTCAGACATCAACACTCGCGGTTTTTGACGATTCTGGCCCGTTTCATGGACTATTACTCACCGTTTTGCGATCACGGAGCGATTTCCACAGTTGTTGAACCCTAAGGTGCACTTACGTGTCGGTCATCAACACTCATTGTTTTGGACAATTCTGGCCCGTTTCATGGACTAATACTGACTGTTTTGGGGTCTCGCAGTGATTTCCATGATTAACAAACCCCATGGTGCGTTTACTTGTCGGTCATCAACACTCGTGGTTTTTGTCGATTGTGGGCCGTTTCATGGACTATTACTCACCTTTTTGGGGTCCCAAAGCGATTTCCATGGTTATCGAACCCCAAGGCGCGCTTACGTGTCGGTCATCAACAATAAAGGTTTTGGCCGATTCTGGCCCGTCTCTTGGACTATTACTCAGTTTTGGGGTCACGTAGTGATTTCCATGATCGGCGAACAATGGTGTGTTTATGTGTCTGTCATCAACATTTGCAGTTTTGGCCGAGTTTGGCCTGTTTCATGGACTATTACTCACTGATTTCGGGTCCCTGAGCGATTTCCATGATTGACGAACCCCGGGTGCGTTTATGTATCGTTGATCAATAACCCTAGGTTTTACCGATTCAGGGCTCTTTCACGGACTATTACTCACCATTTTGGAGTCCCAAAGCGATTTCCATGGTTGTCGAACCCCAAGATGTGCTTACGTGTTGGTCGTCAAGACTCGCAGATTGGGCCGATTCTTGCTCGTTTCTTGGACTATTACTCAGTTTAGGGATCCCGAAG
>NW_021276130.1:0-1437 GCF_002162155.2 Triticum dicoccoides | reverse complement strand
GTTTACGTGTCCGTCGTCAACACTCAAAGTTTTGACCAATTCTGACCCGTTTCGTGGACTATTACTCGTCGTTTTGGTGTACCGAAGCGATTTCCATAGTTGTTGAACCCCGAGGTGCGCTTACGTGTCGCTCATCAACACTCGCAGTTTTGGCCAATTCTGGCCTGTTTCATGGCCTATTACTCACTGTTTTGGGGTCCTAAAGAGATTTCCATGGTTGTCGAACCCCAAGATGTGCTTACGTGTTGGTCGTCAAGAATCGCAGTCTGGGCCGATTTTGGCCCGTTTCTTGGACTATTACTCAGTTTTGGGTTCCCGAAGTGATTTCCACGATTGACGAACCCCTGGGTGCGTTTACGTGTTGGTCATCAACACTCACAATTTTGGCCGATTCTGGTCTGTTTCGTGCACTATTACTCACCGTTTTGGGGACCCAGAGCGATTTCCATGATTGACGATCCCCAGGTTGTGTTTACGTGTCCGTCCTCAACACTCAAAGTTTTGGCCAATTCTGACCCGTTTAGTGGACTATTACTCACCGTTTTGGTGTCCCGAAGTGATTTCCATAGTTGTTGAATCCCAAGGTGCGCTTACGTGTCGGTCATCAACACTCGAAGTTTTGGCCGATTCTGGGCTCTTTCATGGACTATTACTCACTGTTTTGGGGTCCCGAAGTGATTTCCATGGTTGTCGGACCCAATGGTGTGCTTATGTGTTGGTCGTCAAGACTCGCAGTCTGGGCCGATTCTAGCCCGATTCGTGGACTATAACTCACTGTCTTGTGGTCCCGGAGTGATTTCCACGATTAACGAACTTAACCCCGGGGTGCGTTTATGTGCCGGTCAGCAACACTCACAGTTTTTGTCGATTCTGCCCCGTTTCATGGCCTATTACTCACTGTTTTTGAGGTCTCGGAGTGATTTCCACGATTAAGGAACCCCAGGGTGCGTTTAATTGTCGGTCATCAGCACTCACTATTTTGGCCGATTCTGGTCCGTTTCGTGTACTATTACTCACTGTTTTGGGGTCCCAGAGCGATTTCCACGATTGACGATCCCCGGGATGCGTTTACGTGTCCGTCGTCAACACTCAAAGTTTTGACCAATTCTGACCCGTTTCGTGGACTATTACTCGTCGTTTTGGTGTACCGAAGCGATTTCCATAGTTGTTGAACCCCGAGGTGCGCTTACCTGTCGGTCATCAACACTCGAAGTTTTGGCCGATTCTGGGCTCTTTCATGGACTATTACTCACTGTTTTGGGGTCCCGAAGTGATTTCCATGGTTGTCGGACCCAATGGTGTGCTTATGTGTTGGTCGTCAAGACTCGCAGTCTGGGCCGATTCTAGCCCGTTTCGTGGACTATTACTCACTGTCTTGTGGTCCCGGAGTGATTTCCACGATTAACGAACTTAACCCCGGGGTGCGTTTATGTGCCG
>NW_021276129.1:0-1122 GCF_002162155.2 Triticum dicoccoides | reverse complement strand
TCCCCCGTCCCCGTCCCAGATCCCTCCTCTCACGCCGCCTCTGGATGCGAGCCACCGCCACCAATGGCCAGCGCCCCCGTCGGCAATAGGGCCAGCCCTACCGCCGCGAAACCCCATGGCCTCGCCGCCCTCACCCCCAGGGCCGGCCACGCCGCCGCCAAGCAACCACCGGATCCAGGGGGATCCGGTTCCACCTCCCTCGTCCGCCCCTGCCCCCTGGGTAGCTACCCCTGATGAGCAGGACAACGACCGGCGTCGGCGGCCCCAACCCCGCCCCACCCCGGCCGCGAATACGACCCTGCCCCGTGACGCCGACCTCGACGTCCCTGGCCTCCTGCGCCGCCCCGCGACGCAGGGGCGGACGCACGTTTTGCTACCCAGTGTCACAGGACACCGGTTGAAATTTATGCTTACCTTATATACTGGCGTGATATTGTGCTTGGACACCGGTAGAATTTTAAGCTGGACACCGGGCGGCAGACACGGCCCATCAGTTGATTGGATCATTGGAATTCTGAAACGGGCACGCAGCAGCCTAGGTTCCTCCAAAACTGAACGGGCATTCACCACGGCCCACCACCAAGGCGCTAAATAAAAAAGCAATTGATCGATTGGATCGATCTCTCTACGGTACCTACGTGCGCTATTCGGCAGTTCCAATTGCCCCCATAGCGATACGGTGTCAGGCGTCCGCCGCCTCCTTGAGTGCTCCGGAAGCCAGAGCCTGCCGCTGGCTGCCCGGTCCGGCCCTCCCCATTGCAGACTGGAAATAATAGAAGGAAATAAGTATGGTGGTCGATCTCGCTCAAGTACGTGTACTTACCTTACTCTTGCCTAATTTTTTATGTCTAAATTGTGTGGTTAGGGTTTCAAGATTAAAGATACTACAATAGGGGATTGGATTGCTACGATTCGATAACTATTCCTACTAATTCACATCAATTTGGATTATTTGTCGACCGCACACAACAATAATAAGAAAAAATGTCAAGTAAGTTTAACGTCTGTACAATTCAATCAATATGCTTTATTTCTTGTTCCTATTCATGCATCTCTAAACACAAACGATGTAACCCGGTTCTATTGACTTATGCTGCCGTCGCTGATCATATGTGTTTTTAT
>NW_021276128.1:0-1549 GCF_002162155.2 Triticum dicoccoides | reverse complement strand
GAGACCTCAAAACAGTGAGTAATAGGCCATGAAACGGGGCAGAATCGACAAAAACTATGAGTGTTGCTGACCGGCACATAAACGCACCCCGGGGTTAAGTTCGTTAATCGTGGAAATCACTCCGGGACCACAAGACAGTGAGTAATAGTCCACGAAACGGGCTAGAATCGGCCCAGACTGCGAGTCTTGACGACCAACACATAAGCACACCATTGGGTCCGACAACCATGGAAATCACTTCGGGACCCCAAAACAGTGAGTAATAGTCCATGAAAGAGCCCAGAATCGGCCAAAACTTCTAGTGTTGATGACCGACACGTAAGCGCACCTTGGGATTCAACAACTATGGAAATCACTTCGGGACACCAAAACGGTGAGTAATAGTCCACTAAACGGGTCAGAATTGGCCAAAACTTTGAGTGTTGACGACGGACACGTAAACTCAACCTGGGGATCGTCAATCATGGAAATCGCTCTGGGTCCCGAAAACGGTGAGTAATAGTGCACGAAACAGACCAGAATCGGCCAAAATTGTGAGTGTTGATGACCAACACGTAAACGCATCCAGGGGTTCGTCAATCGTGGAAATCACTTCGGGAACCCAAAACTGAGTAATAGTCCAAGAAACGGGCCAAAATCGGCCCAGACTGCGATTCTTGACGACCAACACGTAAGCACATCTTGGGGTTCGACAACCATGGAAATCTCTTTAGGACCCCAAAACAGTGAGTAATAGGCCATGAAATAGGCCAGAATTGGCCAAAACTGCGAGTGTTGATGAGCGACACGTAAGCGCACCTCGGGGTTCAACAACTATGGAAATTGCTTCGGTACACCAAAACGACGAGTAATAGTCCACGAAACGGGTCAGAATTGGTCAAAACTTTGAGTGTTGACGACGGACACGTAAACGCATCCCGGGGATCGTCAATCGTGGAAATCGCTCTGGGACCCCAAAACAGTGAGTAATAGTACACGAAACGGACCAGAATCGGCCAAAATAGTGAGTGCTGATGACCGACATTTAAATGCACCCTGGGGTTCCTTAATCGGGGAAATCACTCCGAGACCTCAAAACAGTGAGTAATAGGCCATGAAACGGGGCAGAATCGACAAAAACTATGAGTGTTGCTGACCGGCACATAAACGCACCCCGGGGTTAAGTTCGTTAATCGTGGAAATCACTCCGGGACCACAAGACAGTGAGTAATAGTCCACGAAACGGGCTAGAATCGGCCCAGACTGCGAGTCTTGACGACCAACACATAAGCACACCATTGGGTCCGACAACCATGGAAATCACTTCGGGACCCCAAAACAGTGAGTAATAGTCCATGAAAGAGCCCAGAATCGGCCAAAACTTCTAGTGTTGATGACCGACACGTAAGCGCACCTTGGGATTCAACAACTATGGAAATCACTTCGGGACACCAAAACGGTGAGTAATAGTCCACTAAACGGGTCAGAATTGGCCAAAACTTTGAGTGTTGACGACGGACACGTAAACTCAACCTGGGGATCGTCAATCATGGAAATCGCTCTGGGTCCC
>NW_021276127.1:0-1410 GCF_002162155.2 Triticum dicoccoides | reverse complement strand
TTAGCATCGCTACGAGTGAGAAAATCTCATCGTAGTCAACTCCTTGAACTTGTCGGAAAACATCTTAACGACAAGTCGAGCTTTCTTAATGGTGACATTTACCATCATTGTCCGTCTTCCTTTTGAAATCCATCTGTACTCATTAGCCTTACGACCATCGAGCCGTTCTGCCAAAGTCTACACTTTGTTTTCATACATGGATCCTCTCTCGGATTTTATGGCCTCAAGCCATTTATCGGAATCCGGGCCCACCATCGCTTCTCCATAGCTCGTAGGTTCATTGTTGTCTAGCAACATGACCTTCAAGACAGGATTATGTACCACTCTGAAGTAGTACGCATCCTTGTCATCCTACGAGGTTTGGGAGTGACTTGATCCGAAGTTTCATGATCAATATCATAAGCTTCCACTTCAATTGGTGTAGGTGCCACAGGAACAACTCCCTGTGCCCTGTCACACACTAGTTGAAGAGATGGTTCAATAACCTCATCAAGTCTCCACCATCCTCCCACTCAATTCTTTCGAGAGAAACTTTTCCTCGAGAAAGAACCCGATTCTAGAAACAATCCATATTGCTTTCGGATCTGAATTAGGAGGTATACCCAACTGTTTTGGGTTTCCTATGAAGATGCATTTTATCCGCTTTGGGTTCGAGCTTATCAACCTGAAACTTTTTCATATAAGCGTTGCAGCCCCAAACTTCTAAGAAACGACAACTTAGGTTTCTCTAAACCATAATTCATACGGTGTCATCTCATCGGAATTACGTGGTGCCCTATTTAAAGTGAATGTGGTTGTCTCTAATGCCTAACCCATGAACGATAGTGGTAATTCGATAAGAGACATCATGGTACGCACCATATCCAATAGGGTGCAACTATGATGTTCGGACACACCATCACATTATGGTGTTCCAGGCGGTATTAATTGCGAAACAATTTCCACAATGTCTTAATTGTGTGCCAAAACTCGTAACTCAGATATTCATCTCTATGATCATATCATAGACATTTTATCCACTTGTCACAATGATCTGCTACTTCACTCTGAAATTACTTGAACCATTCAATAATTCAGACTTGTGTTTCATCAAGTAAATATACTCAACATTTACTCGAATCATCTGTGAAGTAAGAACATAATGATATTCACTGCATGCCTCAGCACTCATTCGACTGCACACATCAAAATGTGTTACTTCCAACAAGTTGCTATCTTGTTCCATCTTACTGAAAATGAGGCTTTTCAGTCATCTTGCCCATGTGGTATGATTTGCATATCTCAAGTGATTCAAAATCAAGTGAGTCCGAACGATCCATTTGCATGGAGTTTCTTCATGCATATACACCAATAGACATGGTTCGCATGTCTCAAACTTTTCAAAAACGAGTGAGTCCAAAGATCCATCAA
>NW_021276126.1:0-959 GCF_002162155.2 Triticum dicoccoides | reverse complement strand
AGTGTTGCTAACCGACACATAAACGCACCCCGGTGTTCGTCAATCATGGAAATCACACCGGGACGCCAAAACAGAGTAATAGTCCAAGAAACGGGCCAGAATTGGCAAAAACTATGAATGTTGATGACAGACACATAAGTGCACCTTGGAGTTCAACAACCATGGAAATCGCTCTGGGACCCCAAAGCGGCGAGTAATAGTCCACGAAACGAGTCAGAATCGACAAAAACAATTAGTGTTGATGTCCGATACGTAAACGCACCCCGGGGTTTGTTAATCAAGGAAAGCACTCTGGGACCCCAAAACAGTGAGTAATAGTCCATGAAACGGGCCAGAATCGGCCAAAACTGCGAGTGCCACAAAACGAGCGCGAATCGGCCGAAACAGCGAGTGTTGATGATCGACACGTAAACGCACCCCGGGGTTTGTTAATTGCGCAAGTCACACCGGGACCCCAAACAGTGAGTAATAGTCCACGAAACGGGCCAGAATCGGCCACAACTGTGAGTGTTCATGACCGACACGTAAACGCATTTTGGGGTTCAACAACTATGGAAATCGCTTCGGGACCCCTAAATGTTGAGTAATAGTCCTCGAATCGCGTCAGAATTGGCCAAAACTGTGAGTGTTGAGGACAGACACGCAAACGCACCCCGAGAATTGTCAGTCATGGAAATCGCTCTGGGACGCCAAAATGGTGAATAATCGTGCATGAAATTGACCAGAGTCGACCAAAATTGTGTGTTGAGACTGACATGTAAACGCACCACGGAGTTCGTCAATCGTGGAAATCACTGCGGGACGCCCAAAACTAATTAATAGTGCAAGAAACGGGCCAAAATCGGCCCAAACTGCGATCGTTGATGATCGACACGTAAGCGCACCATGGGGTTCAACAACCATGGAAATCGCTTTGGGGCCCCAAAACGGTGAGTAGTAGTCGACGAAACGGGCCAGAA
>NW_021276125.1:0-774 GCF_002162155.2 Triticum dicoccoides | reverse complement strand
TGGAGATGCTCTTACATTGCATGGGAAGGTGTTGCCAGGGACACACGTGGTCAGTTGTGAAGAGCCAGAGCCATCGGACACGGAGCGCGACGCTGGTTCAGTGGAGGTCCCATATGCCCAAACCGCCAAGATCGAGTGGACGACAGGCGCGAGGCCATGAGACGAGAGAGGCGCGAGTGGTGGTAGCATCGAGGCACGCCAAGTCGAGAGCTTTTTGATGAATTTTTTCACCAATGTAATGAGCGCGGAGAATGCACCTTCGGTAATTGATAGGGTAGTAGTGCCTGACGAGGCAGTTCAGAGCCACGCCAACGACCTGCGCAAGAGTAGGAGATCGAGCATTGAATCGGGGTCGTTGAACACTTAGAGAAGTTACATTTAACAACTCCATTTCTTTGGTTGTTTCCCCTTTCCCTTTATGTTTTCAAGCCATATGTACTCTCTCTTGTACTGTTGTTCTGAGCTGTTAATGATATTGGGCACCTCTTGGTGCCTTGTTCTGTTCAAAAGAAAATTTATGTTGTACCAAAAGTGTTCAGGATCGCCTGGATGGTGGCGAGCTTGTCCGGATCGGTGTGGCTAATAATGACCATATCATCAGCAAAAAATGATACTATGCTGGATGCCGCGTGCCGAGGGGTAGGATAGATTATTTTTTGCTTTAACCAAGTCGTGATCCATAAATAATGTGGTGTCTTTTGCATATTGTGGAGAAGACAAGACGTCTTCTACTAAATGTGGAATCAACCCGCTAATTTGTCGGTCCACTTTAAA
>NW_021276124.1:1844-79005 GCF_002162155.2 Triticum dicoccoides | reverse complement strand
ATGGTGGACAGCGGAAGGGATAATGATGCAGCGGCGGCGTGACTAATGTGAACAGAACTCGAAACTCTAAAGGAACTAGACGCTAAGACCAGCAACTGACACGACGATGCAACCGATAATTCAACTATGCAAGCAATGAATAGAAAATTGCAAAGGCTCAGACTGGCTTGGATAAAGGATGAACAGATCTAACTTTTTTTTGTGTGGCTTTTTCTTGGACAATAGGTAAGAAAATAAATCTAATCTAGGAAAACTGGAAATTCTCACCGAGCAACCTGAAAACTGATACCACTTGATAGAGGCGAGGGTCCCGATCTTTCGATGAGATGATAACTATCGATTTGGTGGAGACGACTTTGACAATCCGACTACAGACGTGCACGACGTTGCGCCTTAGCAATCGCTAAACCAATCTCCTGAGGTTACTGACGATGTCGGAAGCACGGTCAGCCTGACCACGAAGGTCTATTCCTGCAAGCAATCGAAGAACGAGCAAGAATATGATAAAGCAATCTGAATATTGCAAATATATATGAGGTATTGATAATGGTGGGGATCCGTAAGCGGTCTTGGTCTGGTCGTTGGACACAAACGAAGTACACGAAGTTGCAATGGCTAACTTTTAACTAAACAAATCCCAAGGAAAAGCTACTAGATGGATCTACTTACATAGGAGCAAGGGGTGGCGGCCAAGGAGGTGGGAGGACGTCCCAAGGCAGCCTAAAACTAAATCTATCTCGTACAAGGCCAATGGGCCCAAGTGGAGGTGATGTAACACCTTTGGACTTGTAGTTTGACTCGGATTCTGCTGCAGCATCAGATTGTTTCGTCCACAACTCAACGCTCTGGACGAATTTGAAGGTGATTCCAATTGGGTTGGAAAGTGCACGAAATCTAGTTTCCAACAAAAAAAGAATCACCCCATTCGGAGTCCGTATGAAAAACTTGTGTGCGTTTTGAGTCAGGTATGTCTGTGCAGTCCGAATCTGAATCCAGAACGTGAGAGACTTGGACTCTATCTTCTCTTGGGCCAAAAGTGACGTGAGAGAACTTTTTGGACAGCAAATAAACATCTCTTTCTTCCTTATCTTCATATGTGGATTGTACAAATGTCCCATACACCTGCAATTAGACAAAACACAAAAGTGTGTGAAGTATTTTTGTTCTGGATAACATAAATAGATTATTGAATAGTTTGCACTAGAAATCACCTGACAAATATGCATATATGCAATATTTTTGGTCATATCCAAGGTAGTCATGTCCTCATCAGAAGGCTTATAATATGGTAGCAAAAAGGGTCAGCAATAATCAATTCAGAGATGCAAAGTTGAATAAACGCTCAACGACGGTACTGTGCTGGTCCTAGGCTAGACCGTACTAGAGACGCGAGCCTAGAACACTAACAAAATCACGGCGCGGCACGTAAACAAGGGAAAAGCACACTCTGAATTTTTTTTTTTCGCTCTTTTTTTTTGCGCTCTTTTTTTTTGCGCTGCTTTTTTTTTTTGCGAAAAATCACTATAATGGCGAGTGTCTCAAAACTCTTCCTAGCTCAAACGGACAGGATGGGCACGAAATTTTTTCGACCAATTTTTTTTTTCGACTGCCCGGACCCAAAAACTGGAAACGGGTCAAAAAAACTTCCTATAATGGCACCTGTCTCAGAACACTCAGAAACACCTAAAAATAGGATAGCCAGAAAATTTTACGAAAAATGCGTTTTCGAAAAATTTTGGGCCTAAACGGAGCGTGGCTACCCGACTCTTTTTTTTTTTCGAAACCTACTCCGGCAAGGAAACACGAATCGGAATCTGGATGGATCCCGAAAACAAACCTAATATGACAAGAACTCGGATTGGTGTTGGATATATGGTGGTAGATGGCAGCGGTGGTGGTATATGACAGCTGTGGTGGTATATGGATACGGATTCGAAGCGGTGGCGGATAAGTGGTGGTGGTAGATGGCAGGGGTGATGATGATGGTGCGGCGGCGGCGTGACAACTTATGACCAGAACTCGAAACTCTAAAAGACTAGACTCTAAGACCAGCAACTAGACACGATGATGCAACCGCAAATTCAACAAAGCAAAACCCTAAAAAGATTATGCAAAGGCTCAGATTGGTTCGGATATGATGAACTAACCCTAATTTTTTTTTGTGGCTTTTTCGTGGACTGTAGGTATGAAGAACACACTCGATCTAAACTATGAAAAACTGTAAAATCTCACCGAGCAACCTGGAAATCTGATACCACTTGATAGAGGCGAGGGTCCCGATCTTTCGATGAGATGATGGATATCGCTTTGGTGGAAGTCGACTTTGACGATCCGACTACGAACGTGCGAGGACGTCGCGCCTTAGCAATCGCTAAACCAACTCTGAGAGGTTATTGACCACGCCGGAGCACGATCAACCTGACCACGAGGGTCTGTTTCCTGCGAGCAAACGAAGAACAAGCAAGAAACTAAGATTGCAATCTGGATATTGCGAATATAAGATGAAAGCTTTATTGATCAAGGTGAGGTTCTGTGACGCCTTTGTCTGGTCGTTGAACACAAACGAAGTACGCGAAGTTGCAGCTATGGCGAACTTTTAATCTAAACAAAACCCAAAGTCTAAACGATGCCCTAAGGGCTGTATATATGGAGGAAGAGGGGGGGGGAATTTCGTGGCCCTTGGTGGAGGGGTCCGAAATCAACCCTATCTCTTGTTTCCCCACACATACGGACTCTAAAAATAGCCTATACTTATGTATTTCGAAATTACATGGGCCTGGCCCAATAATAAAGTGACGCAGCACCTAAAATAGCCTCGGGACGAAATTTATGAAGTGGCATCTTGTATATTTCGTCCAAGGCTTCATGCACCCATTATGGTGGCTTCAAAGTCCTGAAATCATCACTTGTAACTCCGTTCTTGTTTCCCTTGCGCATGCCATCATCTCCATGCTTGTTCTTGCTCCAATGTTCATCCGTCTCCAAGCTAGGCCCTTCATTTGTAAGCAAAACAAATGTATCCAATTTAGGCAGCATCATATTCTCATGAACATTAGAATCATTACCAAGAAACGAAAGTACCTGGTAATTTAGTTGGCGTGCACGAGCTCTAGTAATTGGTCCAGTATGTATAGCAGCAGGGGCTGTGGGTGTAACAATTGTATTGATGTCCTCATCACTGACCGTGCTTCCAGCATTGTCAGTAACCTCAGGAGATTGGTTTAGCGATTGCTAAGGCGCAACGTCGTGCACGTTTGTAGTCGGATCGTCAAAGTCATCTCCACCAAATCGGTAGTATCATCTCATCGAAAGATCGGGACACCCCGCCTCTATCACTACATCCAATGGTTCAACAACAGCGGCAAGGTTAAGGTAACACGTACTGTTCGTGTGCATTTTAGTATCTCTACATATGCTGATTATGTTGATTGTGATGTGGTACCTATGCAAGCATGTTCCTTATTACTTGGTATACCATGGCAATTTGATAAAAATTCTGTACACCATGGTAGAAACAATCACTATACTCTTGTTCATAAGGATAAAAATATTACTTTGCTTCCTATGACTCCTGATTCCATTTTGAAAGATGATATTAATAGAGCTAATAAAGCAAAACAGGAGAAGAATAAGAGTGAAAATCAGATTGTGGCAAAAGAATTTGAGCAACAAATGAAGCCTAATAATAAACCATCTAGTGTTGCTTCTGAAATTAAATTGAAAAGTGCATGTTTATTTGCCACCAAATCTGATATTGATGAGCTAGATTTCAGCAAATCTGTTTGCTATGCTTTTGTGTGCAAAGAGGCATTATTTTCATTCGAGGACGTGCCTTCCTCTTTGCCTCCTGCTGTCACTAACATTTTGCAGGAGTTCGCTGACGTTTTTCCACAAGACGTGCCACCGGGATTACCGCCTATTCAAGGGATTGAGCATCAGATTGACTTAATTCCCGGTGCTTCACTGCCAAACCGTGCACCATACCGTACCAATCCAGAGGAGACGAAGGAGATTATGCGTCAAGTACAAGAGCTTCTCGACAAAGGTTATATACGCGAATCCCTTAGTCCTTGTGCTGTTCCTATTATTCCAGTGCCGAAAAAGGATGGTACATCACGTATGTGTGTTGATTGTAGAGGCATTAATAATATTACTATTCGTTATCGTCATCCTATTCCTAGGCTAGATGATATGCTTGATGAATTGAGTGGCTCTACAATATTCTCCAAAGTTGATTTGCGTAGTGGCTACCATCAAATTCGTATGAAATTGGGAGATGAATGTAAAACACCATTTAAAACTAAGTTTGGATTATATGAGTGGTTAGTCATGCCTTTTGGGTTAACTAATGCACCTAGTACTTTCATGAGATTAATGAACGAAGTTTTACGTGCTTTCATTGGACGATTTGTGGTAGTTTACTTTGATGACATATTGATTTATAGCAGATCTTTGGAAGAACATTTGGAACATTTACGTGCTGTTTTTATTGCTCTACGTGATGCACGTTTGTTTGGTAACCTTGGGAAGTGCACCTTTTGCACCGACCGAGTATCTTTTCTTGGCTATGTTGTTACTCCACAGGGAATTGAAGTTGATAAAGCCAAGATTGAAGCTATTGAGAGTTGGCCGCAGCCCAAAACGGTCACACAAGTGAGGAGTTTTCTTGGCCTCGCTGGATTCTATAGGCGTTTTGTGAGAGATTTCAGCACCATTGCTGCACCTCTCAATGAGCTTACAAAGAAAGATGTGCCTTTTCTTTGGGGTACCGCACAGGAGAAGCCTTCACGGTATTGAAAGATAAGTTGACACATGCTCCTTTACTCAAACTTCCTGATTTTAATAAGACTTTTGAGCTTGAATGTGATGCTAGTGGAATTGGATTAGGAGGTGTGTTATTACAAGATGGGAAACCTGTTGCATACTTTTCTGAAAAATTGAGTGGGCCTAGTCTGAATTATTCTACTTATGATAAAGAATTATATGCTCTTGTTCGGACTTTAGAAACATGGCAACATTATTTATGGCCCAAAGAATTTGTTCTACATTCTGATCATGAATCTTTGAAACATATTAAAAGTCAAGCTAAACTGAATCGTAGACATGCTAAATGGGTTGAATTCATTGAGACTTTCCCTTATGTCATTAAACACAAGAAGGGAAAAGAAAATGTTATTGCTGATGCTTTGTCTCGTCGCTATACTATGCTTTCACAACTTGACTTCAAAATATTTGGTTTGGAGACCATCAAAGATCAATATGTGCATGATGCTGATTTTAAAGATGTAATGCAGAATTGTAAAGAAGGAAGAATGTGGAACAAGTTTGTTGTTAACGATGGATTTGTGTTTCGTGCTAACAAGCTATGCATTCCAGCTAGCTCCGTTCGTCTTTTGTTGTTGCAGGAGGCGCATGGAGGAGGATTAATGGGACACTTTGGCGTGAAGAAGACGGAGGACGTACTTGCTACACATTTCTTTTGGCCAAAGATGAGACGGGATGTTGAGCGCTTTATTGCTCGCTGCACTACATGTCAAAAAGCTAAGTCACGACTCAATCCTTATGGTTTATATATGCCTTTGCCTGTACCTAGTGTTCCTTGGGAGGATATATCTATGGACTTTGTTTTAGGTTTACCTCGAACAAAGAAGGGGAGGGATAGCATATTTGTTGTCGTGGATAGATTCTCGAAAATGGCACACTTTATACCATGTCATAAAAGCGATGATGCTGTTAATGTTGCTGATTTGTTCTTTCGTGAAATTATTCGCTTGCATGGTGTGCCAAATACTATTGTTTCAGATCGTGATACTAAATTTCTTAGCCACTTTTGGAGATGTTTATGGGCTAAGTTGGGGACTAAACTGCTTTTTAGTACTACTTGTCACCCCCAAACTGATGGCCAAACTGAAGTAGTCAATAGAACATTGTCTACTATGCTTAGGGCTGTTTTGAAGAGTAATAAGAAAATGTGGGAGGAATGCTTGCCTCATATTGAATTTGCTTATAATCGTTCATTGCATTCTACTACTAAGATGTGCCCTTTTGAAGTTGTGTATGGTTTCCTACCTCGTGCACCTATTGATTTGTTGCCTCTTCCATCTTCGGAGAAGGTTACTTTGATGCTAAACAACGTGCTGAATTGATTTTAAAAATGCATGAGTTAACTAAGGAAAACATTGAGCGTATGAATGCCAAATATAAACTTGCTGGAGATAAGGGTAGAAAACATGTTGTGTTTGCACCTGGAGATCTTGTTTGGTTACATTTGCGTAAGGATAGATTTCCTGATTTGCGCAAATCAAAGCTCATGCCACGGGCTGATGGTCCATTTAAGGTGTTAGAGAAAATAAATGATAATGCATATAAACTTGAGCTGCCTGCAGATTTTGGGGTTAGTCCCACTTTTAACATTGCAGATTTGAAGCCTTATTTGGGTGAGGAAGATGAGTTTCCGTCGAGGACGACTTCATTTCAAGAAGGGGAGGATGATGAGGACATCAATACCATTGTTACACCCACAGGCCCTGCTGCTATACATACTGGACCAATTACTAGAGCTCGCGCACGCCAACTAAATTACCAGGTACTTTCGTTTCTTGGTAATGATTCTAATGTTCATGAGAATATGATGCTGCCTAAATTGGATACATTTGTTTTGCTTACAAATGAAGGGCCTAGCTTGGAGAAGGATGAACATTGGAGCAAGAACAAGCATGGAGATGATGGCATGCGCAAGGGGAACAAGAACGGAGTTACAAGTGATGATTTCAGGACTTTGAAGCCACCATAATGGGTGCATGAACCCTTGGACGAAATATACAAGATGCCACTTCATAAAATTCTTCCCGAGGCTATTTTAGGTGCTGCGTCACCTTATTATTGGGCCAGGCCCATGTAATTTCGAAATACATAAGTATAGGCTATTTTTAGAGTCCGTATGTGTGGGGAAACAAGAGATAGGGTTGATTTCGGACCCCTCCACCAAGGGCCACGAAATTCCCCCCTCTTCCTCCATATATACAGCCCTTAGGGCATCGTTTAGACTTTGGGTTTTGTTTAGATTAAAAGTTCGCCATAGCTGCAACTTCGCGTACTTCGTTTGTGTTCAACGACCAGACAAAGGCGTCACAGAACCCCACCTTGATCAATAAAGTTTTCATCTTATATTCGCAATATCCAGATTGCAATCTCAGTTTCTTGCTTGTTCTTCGTTTGCTCGCAGGAAACAGACCCTCGTGGTCAGGTTGATCGTGCTCCGGCGTGGTCAATAACCTCTCGGAGTTGGTTTAGCGATTGCTAAGGCGCGACGTCCTCGCACGTTCGTAGTCGGATCGTCAAAGTCGACTTCCACCAAAGCGAAATCCATCATCTCATCGAAAGACGGGACACCTCCGCCTCTATCACCCGCGCGGGCCTGGCGGCCGGCGGCGGAGGGTGCGGAGGCGCGACACGTGGCAAGCCGCGGCTGGCTGCGGGCGGCGGCGGCGGACGTGTCCGGCCGGCGCGAGGTGGATTTTGCTAGGGTTTCGGGGAGGGGATCCGAGATTTGGAATGGGGGGTCTTTATATAGGCATAGGAGGAGCTAGGAGAGTCCAAATGAGGTGCGGTTTTCGGCCACGCGATCATGATCGAACACTCTAGATGATGGAGCAGGTTTAGGTGGGTTTTGGGCCAAATTGGAAGGGTGTTGGGCTGCAACACACACGAGGCCTTTTCGATCCCTCGGTTAACCGTTGGAGTATCAAACGAAGTCCAATTGATACGAAACTTGACAGACGGTCTACCGGTAGTAAACCAAGGCCGCTTGGCAAGTCTCGGTCCAATCCGGAAATGTTTAATCCCCACACACGAAAGAAAGCTAGAAATGACCACTGGAGGAGAAGGAAGCGCCGGAATGCAAAACGGACAACGGGGAAAATGCTCGAATGCATGAGACGAACACGTATGAAAATGCAATGCACATGATGACATGATATGAGATGCATGACAACGATAACAACACACGGAGACAAAAAACCCGAACCCGAGAAAATAAAATAACTTAACGCCGAAAACGGCAAGAGTTGGGGTACAAATTGGGAAAGTTACATCCGGGGTGTTACAACACCCCACCTGGTAGAGGTGGGGTGTCCCGATCTTTCGATGAGATGATAACTATCGATTTGGTGGAGACGACTTTGACGATCCGACTACAAACGTGCACGACGTTGCGCCTTAGCAATCGCTAAACCAACTCCGAGAGGTTATTGACCACGCCGGAGCACAATCAACCTGACCACGAAGGTCTATTCCCGCAAGCAATCAAGAACAAGCAAGAATATGATAAAAGCAATCTGAATATTGCGAGTATATATGAAGTATTGATAAAGGTGGGGATCCGTAAGCGGTCTTGGTCTGGTCGTTGGACACAAACGAAGTACACGAAGTTGCAATGGCTAACTTTTAACTAAACAAATCCCAAGGAAAAGCTACTAGATGGATCTACTTATATAGGAGCAAGGGGTGGCGGCCAAGGAGGTGGGAGGACGTCCCAAGGCAGCCTAAAACTAAATCTAGGTCGTACAAGGCCAATGGGCCCAAGTGGAGGTGATGTAACACCTTTGGACTTGTAGTTTGACTCGGATTCTGCTGCAGCATCAGATTGTTTCGTCCACAACTCAACGCTCCGGACGGATTTGAAGGTGATTCTAATTGGGTTGGAAAGTGCACGAAATCTAGTTTCCAACAAAAAAAGAATCACCCAATTCGGAGTCCGTATGAAAAACTTGTGTGCGTTTTGAGTCAGGTGTGTCTGTGCAGTCCGAATCTGAATTCAGAACGTGAGAGACTTGGACTCTATCTTCTCTTGGGCCAAAAGTGACGTGAGAGAACTTTTTGGACAGCAAATAAACATCTCTTTCTTCCTTATCTTCATATGTGGATTGTACAAATGTCCCATACACCTGCAATTAGACAAAACACAAAAGTGTGTGAAGTATTTTTGTTCTGGATAACATAAATAGATTATTGAATAGTTTGCACTAGAAATCACCTGACAAATATGCATATATGCAATATTTTTGGTCATATCCAAGGTAGTCATGTCCTCATCATCCTCCCCTTCTTAAAAATAAAGCCGTCCTCGGCGTTGCTTAACTGAAATGTGGCTAACAAAAGAGACAAGGTGTACATGTTGTATATGTATATGTCATCCATTTTTACTTCCCTTGATTTTTGCATATATGACACATGAATAGATGAGTAACTTGCATAGTTCATAAAATCTAAAACCAAAAAATTAGCACAAGAAGTAGAAGGCATGAAAATATTGCAACTCAGTTTGCACATATAAGTGAAGCTCTTATTCATTTCAAAAGATTGACAATGTTCATCATTAAACCATCCCAACATTGGTGAATAAACCTTACTTGCATCAAATTTACATGCTACAACATGCTTAAATAAGCAAACATGCAATAAGTCATTCAACACAGAATCATCTCCAAGATTAGAGGTCATATCAAAATGATTAAACATTGGTTCTTTTGCATCAATAGTTAATTCAATGGGTGCACTCAAAATTATTGGTATTTCAGTTGTTTGATCACATGGCAAAGTCAAATTATCAACGTAGTCCTCTAAAATAGGTGGTGTGATCAAAGTAGTGGGTAGCTCATCAGATGGTGCATTCAAATTGACAAGGCATTCATCATTCTCATGTAGAGATGGAAGATCAGTACCTTTGTCATTACCTCTTATGATCAACTCAGATGATGTAGCCACTCTCGGGGGCTATGTGTCACATGGTGGAGGTGATGTAGTCCTGACAACAATGGATGTGGTTGTCATAGTATGCCTAGTAGTTGAAGGAACAATCATATCAACTCTTGGAATGTGCACCGTGCGCTTGTTCTCCTCGTGGCCAACACGTCGTTTTATTTCCTGTTCAGCTTTGCAAGCAAGATGAAACAAATGGTCCATAGGATAACACTCTTCATGAATTAGTATCTCTTGAGTATCACGGTTCAATCCTCCCCAAAATCTATCCATAAAATCATCTTCACTTTCTTCTAAAGAGGAATGCAACAAGGTAGTTTGTAAATCATCATAATATTTTGTTACAGTTTCACTACCTTGTTTTAAGTGTTGCAACTTCTTAATCATGTCACGAGTATAATAAGCAGGGACGAAAGTATATCGCATGACAAGTTTCAAATCATCCCAAGTAGTAGATATATAATCAGGGTGTAACCGACAATATTCACTCCACCAAAACAAAGCATAACCAGTGAAAGAACCAACCGCAACCTTAACCTGTTTATGTTCATCGAAATTATGGGAAGCAAATATATTTTTTATGTCGAACTCCCATTCAATATATAAAGCAGGTTTAAAAGGGCCATTAAATGGTGGTATAGATACATTAACCTGATCATGTGCATTTGGATGTTTGTGCACCTCTCGTGACGGTTGTGGTATTTGCAAAGGTGGTGGCACGTCTCCCACGATCGACAAAGCCCATGAATTGACTCTGGATCCTGTCATGATTAGTAGAACAAGAAACAAAACCCAAAAATAATGTTCCTATAACTACTAGGATGTGGTGGTAAAACGCTCACAGTAAAGCAAATATCAATGTCTTACAAGTTCTTACCATGCAGCAGGCGGTGATCGGCAACCAGCGGTGTTAAGTAACTCCGAATATTGAGTAAAGCGATTGCCAGGGGAGCGTACGTATACACGGTGTAGAAATATGTGGAGCTGAGTTGGCTATATATGGTAGCAAAAGATTAGCAATAATCAATTCAAAGATGCAATGTTGAATAAACGCTCAACGACGGTACTGTGCTGGTCCTAGGCTAGACCGGACTAGAGACGCGAGCCTAAAACACTAATGAGGTCACGGCGTAGCACAACTAGCATCAATGAAGTATACTAAGTAGCTCTTGACAGCAAGATATAAGTGAAGATCACAACGGCAGTGAAGATAATGATGAAAAACAACTGCCAAGCAGGATATACAACAACTCTCTCTCCAACTTTCCTCTTGAAAAGTTTGAGACAATTTTCTGATAAATTATTTCAAATAATGCTACTAACTCAAGATTTCCAATGCAAAAAGAATCACTCAATTCCGAGTTGATATGAGGAGTCAAAGAATTCTAAAACTGGCCTGAAAAATTGGAACAAGCTGTGTTCACGAACTTCGGAGGGCAAAAAGACCTATTTAGAAGCCGATTTTGAGGTGTCAAATATTGAACTAGCTTCTGCAACTATTTAGATGCGGCTCGTCGCTATCTTCAATTTGAGTACTCACGGAGCCAAAACGGACTTCGTATGAGGAAGATATACCTGTTTTTTTCTTTTTCTTCTCCCTCTTTTTCTTTTTTTTTCTTTCCTTTTTTCTCTCTGACTTTTTTTTTACTTTTTTTTCTCTCGTTTTTTTTCCAAAACAAACTAGATAAGATGTAGATTGGATCAAGCGAAGATGGGAACGATCTCAACTATGATTATGACAATGAACGGTGGGTAGCACGTGGAGGAAATTTTTCATGTCCTCATCACCACCACTACGAAAGGATCTCGTCCTGAGATCTAGGACTGAAAGAACGCCGGGTACTCAGAACGGAGGTGATCCTCGCGTTCCCAGGTAGCTTCACGGCCGGAATGGTGTGACCACTTGACTTTGAGGAATTTGATTGACTTATTGCCAGTCTTGCGTTCAGTCTCTTCAAGAATAGCAACGGGGTGCTCACGATAGGAGAGATCTTCTTGGAGCTCAATGTCCTCGAAGTTGATGGTGCGGTCAGGAGTCTTGAAGCACTTTCGGAGCTGAGAGACATGGAACACATCATGAACATTTGCAAAGTTTGAAGGAAGCTTGAGTTGATAGGCGAGATCGCCTCTCTTGCTGACAATCTTGAAAGGTCCCACGTATCTAGGGGCAAGCTTCCCTTTGATACCGAAGCGACGAGTACCTTTCATAGGAGAGACGCGGAGGTAAACATGATCTCCGATCTCGAAAGCCAAATCACGGTGCTTACTATCATAGTAGCTCTTCTGACGGGATTGGGCTGCTTTGAGGTTATCACGAATGACTTTGCACATTTCCTCTGCCTCTGCTGACGTTCACCGGTTTCAGACCAATTGAGAGGGGTACGGCACTTCCAGCCATACAGAATTTCGAATGGGGCCTTGCCCGAACTTGCTTGAAAACTGTTGTTGTAGGAGAATTCAGCATAAGGAAGACAATCCTCCCACTTCATGCCGAAGGAGATCACACAAGCCCTGAGCATATCTTCAAGAATCTGGTTGACACGCTCGACTTGACCGCTAGTTTGAGGATGGAAAGCTGTGTTGAAGCGGATGTTGGTGCCCATGGCCTTCTGAAAAGAATCCCAAAACTTGGAGGTAAAGATGCTGCCACGGTCTAAAGATATCACTTGTGGAATACCGTGCAGAGAGACAATCCGAGAGGTATAGAGTTCCGCCAATTGAGCTGCAGTGATCGACTCTTTAATAGGCAGAAAGTGAGCCACTTTGGTGAGTTTGTCGATGACAACGAATATAGCATCATTGCCACGCTTGGACTTTGGAAACCCAGTCACGAAGTCCATTTCAATGTGGTCAAACTTCCATTCTGGAATGGCAAGAGGTTGGAGGAGACCAGCTGGCCTTTGGTGTTCTGCCTTCACTCTTCTGCAGACATCACATTCATTCACGAATTGAGCAATCTCGCGCTTCATTCGAGTCCACCAATAAGCCTGCTTGAGGTCCTGATACATCTTCGTGCTCCCAGGATGGATGGAGAGGAGAGAATTGTGAGCCTCGTTCATGATCACTTTACGAAGTTCACCTTTGGGTACAACAATACGATCCTCGAAGAAGAGAGTGTCCTTGTCGTCAAGGCGGTAGCACTTGTACTTGGGTTGACTCTTGGCAATCCCAATCTTCACCTTTTTAACCATAGCATCAAGAAGCTGGGCTTGGCGAATCTGGTCTTCTAAGATAGGAGAAACTTGAAGGTTGGCGAGGAAACCTTGAGGAACAACTTGCAGATTAAGTTTGCGGAAGGCTTCACAAAGCTCGGGTTGATAAGGCTTGAGAATCAGATTGTTGCAGTAAGCCTTTCTGCTCAATGCGTCAGCAATCACATTGGCCTTGCCTGGAGTATACTCGATACTCGGATTATACTCTTGAATCATTTCGACCCATCGAGTTTGCTCGAGGTTGAGATTAGGCTGAGTGAAGATGTACTTGAGACTCTTGTGATCAGTGAAAATGTCCACTTTTCTTCCCAATAGAAGATGTCTCCAAGTCAAAAGAGCATGCACAACTGCCGCCAACTCGAGATCATGAGTGGGGCAGTTCTTCTCATTAGGCTTCAACTAGCGAGAGGTATAAGCAACAACTTTCTTCTCTTGCATCAATACTGCGCCAAGACCTTGGAGAGAGGCATCACAAAAGACCTCGTACGGCTTGGATTCATCAGGCGGAGTTAGAACTGGAGCAGTGATCAATTTCTCTTTCAACGTGTGCAATGTCACACTCCGGAGACCAAACGTACTTGACGTGCTTCTGAAGAAGATTTGAGAGAGGCTTCGCGATCTTAGAAAAGTTTTCAACGAATCTTCGGCAATAGCTTGCAAGACCGAGGAAGCTACGGAGTTGCTTCACGTTTTGAGGAGGTTCCCAATTCACAATTGCAGACACCTTCTCAGGATTCACGGTAATGCCCTTGGCAGAGATGATATGACCAAGATAAAGAACCTCATCGAGCCAAAATTCACACTTGGAGAACTTGGCGTAGAACTGATGTTCTCTGGGCTTATCAAGCACCAAATGCAAGTGCTTGGCATGATCTTCCTTGTTCTTCGAGAAAACCAGAATGTCGTCGAGATAGACCAAAACGAAGTCATTGGTGTAGGCGTTGAAGATGAAGTTCATCATGCGAGAGAACATCAGAGGAGCGTTGACGAGGCCAAAAGACATGACAGTGTATGCATATCAACCATAGCTTGTCCTGAAAGCCGTCTTGGGGATATCTTGCTCACGGATACGAATCTGATGATAACCCATACGGAGATCAAGCTTGGAGAATACTTGGGCACCTTTGAGTTGTTCGAACAGCTCGTTGATGTTGGGAAGTGGATATTTGTTCTTGATGGTCTTCTTGTTCAATGGACGGTAATCAACACAAAGTCGGTCCGTTCCATCCTTCTTCTTCACAAAAAGAACACACAACCCCACGAAGAAGAACTAGGCCGGATGAGACCCATTTTCTCTTGAATATCGAGTTGCTTCTTCAGCTCCTTCAACTCTTCACGTCCGAGCTTGTAAGGACGTTTGCACACAGGTTCCGTGCCAGGCTCAAGATCAATGACGAATTCAACTGACCGGTGCGGAGGCATTCCTGGAAGCTCTTCTGGAAAGACGTCTTGATATTCGCAAACGACTGGAATTTGCGAGATAGCATCCAGTTCACCCTTCTCATTGAGAGAAAACAGACGGATGGTATTATCCCGAGCGGAAAAGACAATTACATCCTCAGACGAATGAGTCAATTGAATCTGCCTAGCTGCACAATCAAGCTGAGCCTTGTGCTTAGAAAGCCAATCCATCCCGAGAATAAGATCAATATCCGAGTTACCAAGGATCATTGGAGAAGCCAGAAACTTGAAATCACCCATCGAGATAGAAATATCCAGAACTTCGTAGTTAGCAAGCAAGCATCTACCCGGAGAGACAACTGCTAGTGGCTTATGCATAACTTGAGAAAACCACCCATGCTTAGATGCAAAAGGTCTCGAGATAAAGCAATGCGATGCACCAGTGTCAAAAAGAACTTTTGCAGGAACATCGTTAACAGGAAGGTTACCCATGATGACATCTGATGAATCCTCTGCCTGAGCTGCATTCACCATATTGACCTTGGCGTACTTGGGGTTATGCTTGACCACAGCTGTACTTGCCGATCTGACAGGAGGAGGAGGAGGAAGACGCCTCTGGTTTGAAACACTTGTTTGCATAGTGACCCTTCTGTTGGCACTTGTTGCACATGACCTCTGAAAACGGACGGTGATACAGAGCACTCGATCTTGGAGCTTGAGACGAAGTCTTGTTCTGAAAGCCAGGGTTGGGTGGGTGGGAAGATCCACTGCCACCTTTGCTCTTTTGCTGATACGGCTGATGGAACAGAGGAGGAGGAAGCCAATACTTCTGCTGCTTGGCCACTTGAGTAGAGGAAGAAGGAGTAACATCTCTGACTCACTTCTTGGAAGCATCACACCTCAATTGAGCAGCCTCTTGCTTCAATGCCATTTTGTAGAACTCATCGTACCTCAAGGGCTCAAAGAGGACAAGAGCGAGATGGATTTCTTCTCTGAGACCACCCCTGAACTGGTATATCATGCTCTTCTCATCAGGTACGTCCTGCTTGGGAAAGCGGGCGAGCTTCTGGAACAACTTGTTGTAGTCATAGACAGACAAAGAGCCTTGCTTCAGATTGCAGAATTCCTCACGCTTGCTTTCAACCACGCTCTGAGGGATATGGTGAGCTCGGAAATCTTGACGGAATTCATCCCAAGTGATAACACGTCCACCTCTGGAATCCTTGTACTGCTGGAACCATTCTGCAGCTTGATCTTTGAGTTGGAAGGAAGCAAACTTGACAAAGTCCTCAGGCCTGACGTTACTGCACTCGAAATGCTTGCACGGATCCACAAGCCAATCGTCAGCATCGGTTGCCTCAAACAATTGCTGAAAGTCTTTGGCCCGTTAGCAAGGAACTGGTTGAGTGTAGCAGAGTGATTCTGATAGTTGCCTTGGTTCCCTTGGTTGCCTTGATTACGCTCTTGAAGAATTTGCATGATCAACTGTGTGTTTGCATTGGTTGCGGCCATCACAACTTGCCATGCCTCCTGAGGAGGGGGAGGTGGTGGCGGATCAGGATTCGGAGTCGTGCGCGTTGGAGGAGCCATCTTGAAGAGGTTGACCACCATTAGCACATAGACAGACAAATATTGAAGCTGAATCCAACGGAATGAAAATTGCAACATATAGTCTTCACATCCGAACAAAATGAACGAATGCATTCCTCTTGAAATGGTCACATATCCATAAATTGAGAAGCCACTTAGAATTAAGGTAGAGAAATAAATTAACAAGGTACGGATCAAGAACGAATAATTGGTAAGAAATGCCAATCTCAAACCAATATCCGTGGAAGAAGAACTAGAGCTACGAGAATTCCCACCTATGAAACTCCCGAACCTTTCCGGTTATGCAATCAGGTGTTGGGGATACAGGGGAAGCATAATATCTCACCCAAATCTAGCAAATCCTACATCCAGCTGTATCCATCCTTCAACACATAACCGAGAAAAACTTGGGAAACCATCTACCTCAACCTTCGAAAAGCATCCGTTATACAAGTTATGGCGATACTCCCAAACTCCCGCCCCAGTACTGGGTGGCGTCGAGGTTATCTCACCAACGAACTGCATAAAAGAGATTTTCGATGTCGGCGTACTAAACTCAGGTATTCCAGAATTGCAACGATAAAATTATGACGACAACACCTCAGAGCTCAACTCCCCGGGACACTTCCACAAAACCCCTGACAGGAGGCACCAAGACAATGTTCTCATCATAAAACCATCAGAACGATTCCAAGATACCCGCGTGATCCTAATTTTTTTAGTGAAATTTGAGAAGAGAAGAGTCAAAACTCTATGTCAGGATGCCTTACCACAGCGATGAGGAGACTGGGAAGTAAAAAGAATTCCTAAACTCTCCGATATATAATTCCTAAATGACTCAAAACATTTTTTCTAGACACAACTTGGCCGCTAAAAACGATCAAGCAATGGGGCTCTTAAGGTCGGGGAAGGCTCTGATACCAACTTGTAACACCCTCGATGCGACTATAGCTCCCACGTGTTGAGGCACGACTTAGAGACATAATCGCATTAAAGGCATATGTCGCAAGTAAGGTAATCTTTACACATCCCATGTAATATAATAATAAAGGGGAGATAACATAGTTGGCTTACACTCGCCACGTCAATCAAGGTACATAACTAACATTACATCATCCAAACACTCATGCCCCGACGACGGCACCAAAATAAAAGATAACCCAACATGCGACACGGTCCCGATCACCCCCAACTGGGCACCACTACTGATCATCAGGAACGGAAACATAATAACGTTGAGAGTCTTCGTCGAACTCCCACTTGAGCTCAAGTGCGTCACCTGGAGCGGAATCATCAGGCCCTGCATCTGGTGTAATAGTAATCTGTGAGCCATAGGGACTCAGCAATCTCGCACCCTCGCGATCAAGACTATTTAAGCTTAATAGGTATGGCAAGGTAAATATAAGTGGAGCTGCGGCAAGCGACTAGCAAGTATGGTGGCTATCCTGTTCGCAAAAGAGAGCGAGAAGAGGAGGCAAAGCGCGAGCGAGAAACTAGAGAGCAACCTGTGCAAGCATTACTCCAACACCGTGTCCACTTCCCGGACTCCGCCGAGAAGAGGCCATCACGGTAACACACTCAGTTGATTCATTTTAGTTAAGTTAAGGTTCAAGTTATCTACAACCGGACATTAACAAATTCCCATCTGCCCATAACCGCGAGCACGGCTTTCGAAAGTTCAAATCTCTGCAGGGGAGTCCCAACTTAGCCCATGACAATGATGAGGACATCAATACAATTGTTACACCCACAGCCCCTGCTGCTATACATACTGGACCAATTACTAGAGCTCGTGCACTCCAACTAAATTACCAGGTACTTTCGTTTCTTGGTAATGATTCTAATGTTCATGAGAATATGATGCTGCCTAAATTGGATACATTTGTTTTGCTTACAAATGAAGGGCCTAGCTTGGAGAAGGATGAACATTGGAGCAAGAACAAGCATGGAGATGATGGCATGCGCAAGGGGAACAAGAACGGAGTTACAAGTGATGATTTCAGGACTTTGAAGCCACCATAATGGGTGCATGAAGCCTTGGACGAAATATACAAGATGCCACTTCATAAATTTCGTCCCGAGGCTATTTTAGGTGCTGCGTCACCTTATTATTGGGCCAGGCCCATGTAATTTCGAAATACATAAGTATAGGCTATTTTTAGAGTCCGTATGTGTGGGGAAACAAGAGATAGGGTTGATTTCGGACCCCGCCACCAAGGGCCACGAAATTCCCCCCTCTTCCTCCATATATACAACCCTTAGGGCATCGTTTAGACTTTGGGTTTTGTTTAGATTAAAAGTTCGCCATAGCTGCAACTTCGCGTACTTCGTTTGTGTTCAACGACCAGACAAAGGCGTCACAGAACCCCACCTTGATCAATAAAGCTTTCATCTTATATTCGCAATATCCAGATTGCAATCTCAGTTTCTTGCTTGTTCTTCGTTTGCTCGCAGGAAACAGACCCTCGTGGTCAGGTTGATCGTGCTCCGGCGTGGTCAATAACCTCTCGGAGTTGGTTTAGCGATTGCTAAGGCGCGACGTCCTCGCACGTTCGTAGTCGGATCGTCAAAGTCGACTTCCACCAAAGCGATATCCATCATCTCATCGAAAGACGGGACACCTTTGCCTCTATCAGGATATGAGTCCGCTAGTGACTATGATGAGGAGACATTGGCTCTTATTACACGTGAAGAACATGGTGGAGATGATTCTGATCATGAGACGCAATACATGGCTCCTGAAGACGCTGACAGGTATGAATGTTTAGTTGCTCAACGTGTTTTGAGTGTGCAGGTCACACAAGCTGAGCAAAATCAGAGGCACAATTTGTTCCATACCAAGGGAGTTGTGAAGGAACGTTCTGTGCGCGTCATCATAGACGGAGGGAGCTGCAACAACTTGGCTAGCATGGAGATGGTGGAGAAGCTTTCTCTCACCACAAGACCACATCCACATCCTTACTACATCCAATGGTTCAACAACAGCGGCAAGGTTAAGGTAACACGTACTGTTCGTGTGCATTTTAGTATCTCTACATATGCTGATTATGTTGATTGTGATGTGGTACCTATGCAAGCATGTTCCTTATTACTTGGTAGACCATGGCAATTTGATAAAAATTCTGTACACCATGGTAGAAACAATCACTATACTCTTGTTCATAAGGATAAAAATATTACTTTGCTTCCTATGACTCCTGATTCCATTTTGAAAGATGATATTAATAGAGCTAATAAAGCACAACAGGAGAAGAATAAGAGTGAAAATCAGATTGTGGCAAAAGAATTTGAGCAACAAATGAAGCCTAATAATAAACCATCTAGTGTTGCTTCTGAAATTAAATAGAAAAGTGCATGTTTATTTGCCACCAAATCTGATATTGATGAGCTAGATTTCAGCCAATCTGTTTTCTATGCTTTTGTGTGCAAAGAGGCATTATTTTCATTCGAGGACATGCCTTCCTCTTTGCCTCCTGCTGTCACTAACATTTTGCAGGAGTTCGCTGACGTTTTTCCACAAGACGTGCCACCGGGATTACCGCCTATTCGAGGGATTGAGCATCAGATTGACTTAATTCCCGGTGCTTCACTGCCAAACCGTGCACCATACCGTACCAATCCAGAGGAGACGAAGGAGATTATGCGTCAAGTACAAGAGCTTCTCGACAAAGGTTATATACGCGAATCCCTTAGTCCTTGTGCTGTTCCTATTATTCTAGTGCCGAAAAAGGATGGTACATCACGTATGTGTGTTGATTGTAGAGGCATTAATAATATTACTATTCGTTATCGTCATCCTATTCCTAGGCTAG
The DNA here is from genome assembly GCF_002162155.2 of Triticum dicoccoides. NCBI lineage: Eukaryota > Viridiplantae > Streptophyta > Magnoliopsida > Poales > Poaceae > Triticum > Triticum dicoccoides. Next base: position 59,231 of record NW_021276124.1, on the reverse strand, counting down.
ATGATATGCTTGATGAATTGAGTGGCTCTACAATATTCTCCAAAGTTGATTTGCGTAGTGGATACCATCAAATTCGTATGAAATTGGGAGATGAATGGAAAACAGCATTCAAAACTAAGTTTGGGTTATATGAGTGGTTAGTCATGCCTTTTGGGTTAACTAATGCACCTAGTATGATGAGGACATCAATACAATTGTTACACCCACAGCCCCTGCTGCTATACATACTGGACCAATTACTAGAGCTCGTGCACGCCAACTAAATTACCAGGTACTTTCGTTTCTTGGTAATGATTCTAATGTTCATGAGAATATGATGCTGCCTAAATTGGATACATTTGTTTTGCTTACAAATGAAGGGCCTAGCTTGGAGAAGGATGAACATTGGAGCAAGAACAAGCATGGAGATGATGGCATGCGCAAGGGGAACAAGAACGGAGTTACAAGTGATGATTTCAGGACTTTGAAGCCACCATAATGGGTGCATGAAGCCTTGGACGAAATATACAAGATGCCACTTCATAAATTTCGTCCCGAGGCTATTTTAGGTGCTGCGTCACCTTATTATTGGGCCAGGCCCATGTAATTTCGAAATACATAAGTATAGGCTATTTTTAGAGTCCGTATGTGTGGGGAAACAAGAGATAGGGTTGATTTCGGACTCCTCCACCAAGGGCCACGAAATTCCCCCCTCTTCCTCCATATATACAGCCCTTAGGGCATCGTTTAGACTTTGGGTTTTGTTTAGATTAAAAGTTCGCCATAGCTGCAACTTCGCGTACTTCGTTTGTGTTCAACGACCAGACAATGGCGTCACAGAACCCCACCTTGATCAATAAAGCTTTCATCTTATATTCGCAATATCCAGATTGCAATCTCAGTTTCTTGCTTGTTCTTCGTTTGCTCGCAGGAAACAGACCCTCGTGGTCAGGTTGATCGTGCTCCGGCGTGGTCAATAACCTCTCGGAGTTGGTTTAGCGATTGCTAAGGCGCGACGTCCTCGCACGTTCGTAGTCGGATCGTCAAAGTCGACTTCCACCAAAGCGAAATCCACCATCTCATCGAAAGACGGGACACCTTTGCCTCTATCAAGTGGTATCAGATTTCCAGGTTGCTCGGTGAGATTTTACAGTTTTTTGTAGTTTAGATCGAGTCTGTTCTTCATACCTACAGTGCACGAAAAAGCCACAAAAAAAATTAGGGTTAGTTCATCATATCCGAACCAATCTGAGCCTTTGCATAATCTTTTTAGGGTTTTGCTTTGTTGAATTTGCGGTTGCATCGTCGTGTCTAGTTGCTGGTCTTAGAGTCTAGTCTTTTAGAGTTTTGAGTTCTGGTCATAAGTTGTCACGCCGCCGCCGCACCATCATCATCGCCCCTGCCATCTATCACCACCGCTCTGAATCCGTATCCCCACCACCAATCTGTGTCCATATACCACCACCGATCCATATCCATATACTACCACCGCTACCACCACCGCTGCCATATACCACCACCATATATCCACCACCAATCCGAGTTCCTTGCTTATTAGGGTTGTTTTCGTGATCCATCTAGTTTCCGATTCGTGTTTCCTTGCCGGAGTAGGTTTCGGAAAAAAAAAAAAAGAGTCGGGTAGCCACGCTCCGTTTAGGCCCAAAATTTTTCGAAAACGCATTTTTCGAAAAAAATTTTGGCTATCCTATTTTTAGGTGTTTCTGAGTGTTTTGAGACAGGTGCCATTATAGGAAGTTTTTTTTGACCCGTTTCTAGTTTTTGGGTCCGGGCAGTCGAAAAAAAAAAATTGGTCGAAAAAATTTCGTGCCCATCCTGTCAGTTTGAGCTAGGAAGAGTTTTGAGACACTCGCCATTATAGTGATTTTTCGCAAAAAAAAAAAAGGCAGCACAGAAAAAAAAAAGAGCGCCAAAAAAAAAAGCGAAAAAAAAATTCAGAGTGTGCTTTTCCCTTGTTTACGTGCCGCGCCGTGATTTTGTTGGTGTTCTAGGCTCGCGTCTCTAGCACAGTCTAGCCTAGGACCAGCACAGTACCGTCGTTGAGCGTTTATTCAACTTTGCATCTCTGAATTGATTATTGCTGACCCTTTTTGCTACCATATTATAAGCCTTCCCAGCTCCACATACATCTACGTCGTGCGTTTGACTCTCCCTGGTAATCGCTCTATCCAAGCTTTGAGAGTTTTTGACTACAACGGTTGCCGATCACCGCCTGCTGCTGGGTAAGAACTGGTAAGAATTTGAGATTTGCTTGACGGATTTGTGACACCCACCACCACCACTTGTTCGTAGTCTGTAGGATCATATTCTTGTGTGTTTCTATTGCTGCTAACCATGCCAGGATCACAAGCCGACGAGATTGACTGGGAGAATTTATCGAACAAGGAGCTTCATGATAAGTTTCAGCAAATGATGACTGAACAGGTGCAAGATGTGCTGAACAATTTTGAAGAGGCCATGGAGAAGATCACTGGCTTTGAGAAGACGTTCCAAACAAAGCTCGATAACAAGTTTAATGAATTGCTCGCGCGTCTTCCACCACCACCACCCGCTGCAGCTAACGCACCTCTCCAACAACAACAACAACAACGACTACCTCCACGTCGCGAAGCAGACCTCCGCCGAGCAAGCCGTGTTCCTCTTGCGTTTGGCCAAACTGTTGGTGCTGCTGTTGATACTTCTGTGGCTCCTGCTGCTGATGCGGAGGTGGATGCTTATGTGGGAGACTATGAGGATGAGGTTGATCAAAATCAACACTACGTGCAGCCACCTGTACCACCACCAGCAGGTCGACCTCAGGTATATATTCGTAATGGTAGGCCTGCACCACCACCTCAGGTACGAGATGATGTCCATATTCCTAAACTGAAATTGAATATTCCACCATTTGAGGGTAGATATGTTCCTGATATATATCTTACTTGGGAGTCAGAAACTGAACAACGATTTACATGTTTACAATATCCTGAGGAGAGACGAGTTGCTGCTGCTGTTTGTGCTTTCACTAGTTTTGCATGTGTATGGTGGTCTGAACATTGTAGATTGTATCCTATTCCAACTACTTGGGCTGCTTTGAAAACTGCTATGCGTACGCGTTGGGTTCCACCATATTATCAACGTGAATTGCTTCAAAAATTGCAGCGTTTAAGACAAGGAAAAAATTCTGTAGAAGAATATTATCAGGAATTACAAACTGGCATGATTAGATGTGGTATTGTTGAGGAGAATGAAGCTATGCTTGCACGTTTTCTGGGTGGATTAAATAGAGAGATTCAGACCATTCTAGACTATAAGGAGTATACTAATATCACTCGTTTATTCCATCTTGCTTGTAAAGCTGAACTTGAAGTGCAGGATCGACAAGCATTGGGGCGAACTAACTTTTCTGCAGGCCGACCTTCATCATGGACACCACGTGCATCTTCTACTTCAACTGCACCAGCACCTCCATCCGGTGCCACCTCCAGCCGTGATACAAGAAAACAGGCACAACCACCATTATCTGCCAAGAGCGCACCTGCGGGGCCTGCACAGCGTTCTTCTTCTTCCATGGCATCAACAGGGCACACAAGTGATATTATTTGTCGTCGTTGTAAGGGAGGAGGTCATTATGCGAGAGAATGCAAATCTCCGCGTGTGATGATTGCTACCGCGGATGGTGGATATGAGTCCGCTAGTGACTATGATGAGGAGACTTTGGCTCTTATTACACGTGAAGAACATGGTGGAGATGATTCTGATCATGAGACGCAATACATGGCTCCTGAAGACGCTGACAGGTATGAATGTTTAGTTGCTCAACGAGTTTTGAGTGTGCAGGTCACACAAGCTAAGCAAAATCAGAGGCACAATTTGTTCCATACCAAGGGAGTTGTGAAGGAACGTTCTGTGCGCGTCATCATAGACGGAGGTAGTTGCAACAACTTGGCTAGCATGGAGATGGTGGAGAAGCTTTCTCTCACCACAAGACCACATCCACATCCTTACTACATCCAATGGTTCAACAACAGCGGCAAGGTTAAGGTAACACGTACTGTTTGTGTGCATTTTAGTATCTCTACATATGCTGATTATGTTGATTGTGATGTGGTACCTATGCAAGCATGTTCCTTATTACTTGGTAGACCATGGCAATTTGATAAAAATTCTGTACACCATGGTAGAAACAATCACTATACTCTTGTTCATAAGGATAAAAATATTACTTTGCTTCCTATGACTCCTGATTCCATTTTGAAAGATGATATTAATAGAGCTAATAAAGCACAACAGGAGAAGAATAAGAGTGAAAATCAGATTGTGGCAAAAGAATTTGAGCAACAAATGAAGCCTAATAATAAACCATCTAGTGTTGCTTCTGAAATTAAATTGAAAAGTGCATGTTTATTTGCCACCAAATCTGATATTGATGAGCTAGATTTCAGCAAATCTGTTTGTTATGCTTTTGTGTGCAAAGAGGCATTATTTTCATTCGAGGACGTGCCTTCCTCTTTGCCTCCTGCTGTCACTAACATTTTGCAGGAGTTCGCTGACGTTTTTCCACAAGATGTGCCACCGGGATGACCGCCTATTCGAGGGATTGAGCATCAGATTGACTTAATTCAGAGGAGACGAAGGAGATTATGCGCCAAGTACAAGAGCTTCTCGACAAAGGTTATATACGCGAATCCCTTAGTCCTTGTGCTGTTCCTATTATTCTAGTGCCGAAAAAGGATGGTACATCACGTATGTGTGTTGATTGTAGAGGCATTAATAATATTACTATTCGTTATCGTCATCCTATTCCTAGGCTAGATGATATGCTTGATGAATTGAGTGGCTCTACAATATTCTCCAAAGTTGATTTGCGTAGTGGCTACCATCAAATTCGTATGAAATTGGGAGATGAATGGAAAACAGCATTTAAAACTAAGTTTGGATTATATGAGTGGTTAGTCATGCCTTTTGGGTTAACTAATGCACCTAGTACTTTCATGAGATTAATGAACGAAGTTTTACGTGCTTTCATTGGATGATTTGTGGTAGTTTACTTTGATGACATACTGATTTATAGCACATCTTTGGAAGAACATTTGGAACATTTACGTGCTGTTTTTATTGCTCTACGTGATGCACGTTTGTTTGGTAACCTTGGGAAGTGCACCTTTTGCACCGACCGAGTATCTTTTCTTGGCTATGTTGTTACTCCACAGGGAATTGAAGTTGACAAAGCCAAGATTGAAGCTATTGAGAGTTGGCCGCAGCCCAAAACGGTCACACAAGTGAGGAGTTTTCTTGGCCTCGCTGGATTCTATAGGCGTTTTGTGAGAGATTTCAGCACCATTGCTGCACCTCTCAACGAGCTTACAAAGAAGGATGTGCCTTTTGTTTGGGGTACCGCACAGGAAGAAGCCTTCACGGTATTGAAAGATAAGTTGACACATGCTCCTTTACTCCAACTTCCTGATTTTAATAAGACTTTCGAGCTTGAATGTGATGCTAGTGGAATTGGATTAGGAGGTGTGTTATTACAAGATGGCAAACCTGTTGCATACTTTTCTGAAAAATTGAGTGGGCCTAGTCTGAATTATTCTACTTATGATAAAGAATTATATGCTCTTGTTCGGACTTTAGAAACATGGCAACATTATTTATGGCCCAAAGAGTTTGTTATACATTCTGATCATGAATCTTTGAAACATATTAAAAGTCAAGCTAAACTGAATCGTAGACATGCTAAATGGGTTGAATTCATTGAGACTTTCTCTTATGTCATTAAACACAAGAAGGGAAAAGAAAATGTTATTGCTGATGCATTGTCTCGTCGCTATACTATGCTTTCACAACTTGACTTCAAAATATTTGGTTTGGAGACCATCAAAGATCAATATGTGCATGATGCTGATTTTAAAGATGTAATGCAGAATTGTAAAGAAGGAAGAATGTGGAACAAGTTTGTCGTTAACGATGGATTTGTGTTTCGTGCTAACAAGCTATGCATTCCAGCTAGCTCCGTTCGTCTTTTGTTGTTGCAGGAAGCGCATGGAGGAGGATTAATGGGACATTTTGGCGTGAAGAAGACGGAGGACGTACTTGCTACACATTTCTTTTGGCCAAAGATGAGACGGGATGTTGAGCGTTTTATTGCTCGATGTACTACATGTCAAAAAGCTAAGTCACGACTCAATCCTCATGGTTTATATATGCCTTTGCCTGTACCTAGTGTTCCTTGGGAGGATATATCTATGGACTTTGTTTTAGGTTTACCTTGAACAAAGAAGGGGAGGGATAGCATATTTGTTGTCGTGGATAGATTCTCGAAAATGGCACACTTTATACCATGTCATAAAAGCGATGATGCTGTTAATGTTGCTGATTTGTTCTTTCGTGAAATTATTCGCTTGCATGGTGTGCCAAATACTATTGTTTCAGATCGTGATACTAAATTTCTTAGCCACTTTTGGAGATGTTTATGGGCTAAGTTGGGGACTAAACTGCTTTTTAGCACTACTTGTCACCCCCAAACTGATGGACAAACTGAAGTAGTCAATAAAACGTTGTGTACTATGCTTAGGGCTGTTTTGAAGAATAATAAGAAAATGTGGGAGGAATGCTTGCCTCATATTGAATTTGCTTATAATCGTTCATTGCATTCTACTACTAAGATGTGCCCTTTTGAAGTTGTGTATGGTTTCCTACCTCGTGCACCTATTGATTTGTTGCCTCTTCCATCTTCGGAGAAGGTTAATTTTGATGCTAAACAACATGCTGAATTGATTTTAAAAATGAATGAGTTAACTAAGGAAAACATTGAGCGTATGAATGCTAAATATAAACTTGCTGGAGATAAGGGTAGAAAACATGTTGTGTTTGCACCTGGAGATCTTGTTTGGTTACATTTGCGTAAGGATAGATTTCCTGATTTGCGCAAATCAAAGCTAATGCCACGTGCTGATGGTCCCTTTACGGTGTTAGAGAAAATAAATGATAATGCATATAAACTTGAGCTGCCTGCAGATTTTGGGGTTAGTCCCACTTTTAACATTGCAGATTTGAAGCCTTATTTGGGTGAGGAAGATGAACTTCCGTCGAGGACGACTTCATTTCAAGAAGGGGAGGATGATGAGGACATCAATACAATTGTTACACCCACAGCCCCTGCTGCTATACATACTGGACCAATTACTAGAGCTCGTGCACGCCAACTAAATTACCAGGTACTTTCGTTTCTTGGTAATGATTCTAATGTTCATGAGAATATGATGCTGCCTAAATTGGATACATTTGTTTTGCTTACAAATGAAGGGCCTAGCTTGGAGAAGGATGAACATTGGAGCAAGAACAAGCATGGAGATGATGGCATGCGCAAGGGAAACAAGAACAGAGTTACAAGTGATGATTTCAGGACTTTAAAGCCACCATAATGGGTGCATGAAGCCTTGGACGAAATATACAAGATGCCACTTCATAAATTTCGTCCCGAGGCTATTTTAGGTGCTGCGTCACCTTATTATTGGGTCAGGCCCATGTAATTTCGAAATACATAAGTATAGGCTATTTTTTGAGTCCGTATGTGTGGGGAAACACGAGATAGGGTTGATTTCGGACTCCTCCACCAAGGGCCACGAAATTCCCCCCTCTTCCTCCATATATACAGCCCTTAGGGCATCGTTTAGACTTTGGGTTTTGTTTAGATTAAAAGTTCGCCATAGCTGCAACTTCGCGTACTTCGTTTGTGTTCAACGACCAGACAAAGGCGTCACAGAACCCCACCTTGATCAATAAAGCTTTCATCTTATATTCGCAATATCCAGATTGCAATCTCAGTTTCTTGCTTGTTCTTCGTTTGCTCGCAGGAAACAGACCCTCGTGGTCAGGTTGATCGTGCTCCGGCGTGGTCAATAACCTCTCGGAGTTGGTTTAGCGATTGCTAAGGCGCGACGTCCTCGCACGTTCGTAGTCGGATCGTCAAAGTCGACTTCCACCAAAGCGAAATCCACCATCTCATCGAAAGACGGGACACCTTTGCCTCTATCAGACAAGCTCTCACGGTCAACGAAGGAATAGACCTCCTCCCGAGACGTTCTGATCAGACTCGGTATCTCGGTTCTTCAAGACACTTCGACAGGTTAAAACAAGACCAGCAACACCGCCCGGATGTGCCGACAAATCCCGACAGGAGCTGCACATATCTCGTTCTTAGGGCACACTCAGATTGTCTAAACTTCCGGTAGGCCAGCCCAGAGTTGCCCCTGGTAGCCACCGGCGGCTGACGAGTTGGACCAACACTCAGAGGAGCACTGGCCTGGGGGGGTTTAAATAAGATGACCCTCGGGCTCCGGAAACCCAAGGGAAAAAGAGGCTAGGTGGCAAATGGTAAAACCAAGGTTGGGCATTGCTGGAAAAGCTTTAATCAAGGCGAACTATCAAGGGGTTCCCATTATAACCCAACCGCATAAGGAACGCAAAATCCGGGAACATAACACCGATATGACGGAAACTAGGGCGGCAAGAGTGGAACAAAACACTAGGCGAGAGGCCGAGCCTTCCACCCTTTACCAAGTATATAGATGCATTAAGATAACATAGCAATATAATGATATCTGATGAGGACATCAATACCATTGTTACACCCACAGCCCCTGCTGCTACATATACGGGACCAATTACTAGAGCTCGCGCACGCCAATTAAATTATCAGGTACTTTCGTTTCTTGGTAATGATTCTAATGTTCATGAGAATATGATGCTGCCTAAATTGGATACATTTGTTTTGCTTACAAATGAAGGGCCTAGCTTGGAGAAGGATGAACATTGGAGCAAGAACAAGAACGGAGTTACAAGTGATGATTTCAGGACTTTGAAGCCACCATAATGGGTGCATGAAGCCTTGGACAAAATATACAAGATGCCACTTCTTAAATTTCGTCCCGAGGCTATTATAGGTGATGCGTCACCTTTTTATTGGGCCAGGCCCATGTAATTTCGAAATACATAAGTATAGGCTATTTTTAGAGTCCGTATGTGTGGGGAAACAAGAGATAGGGTTGATTTCGGACCCCTCCACCAAGGGCCACGAAATTCCCCCTCTCTTCCTTCATATATACAGCCCTTAGGGCACCGTTTAGACTTTGGGTTTTGTTTAGATTAAAAGTTCGCCATAGCTGCAACTTCGCATACTTCGTTTGTGTTCAACGACCAGACAAAGGCGTCACAGAACCCCACCTTGATCAATAAAGCTTTCATCTTATATTCGCAATATCCAGATTGCAATCTTAGTTTCTTGCTTGTTCTTCGTTTGCTCGCAGGAAACAGACCCTCGTGGTCAGGTTGATCGTGCTCCGGCGTGGTCAATAACCTCTCGGAGTTGGTTAACGATTGCTAAGGCGCGACGTCCTCACACGTTCGTAGTCGGATCGTCAAAGTCGACTTCCACCAAAGCGATATCCATCATCTCATCGAAAGACGGGACACCTTTGCCTCTATCAAGTGGTATCAGATTTCCAGGTTGTTCGGTGAGATTTTACAGTTTTTCGTAGTTTAGATCGAGTTTGTTCTTCATACCTACAGTCCACGAAAACGCCACAAAAAAAATTAGGGTTAGTTCATCATATCCGAACCAATCTGAGCCTTTGCATAATCTTTTTAGGGTTTTGCTTTGTTGAATTTGCGGTTGCATCGTCGTGTCTAGTTGCTGGTCTTAGAGTCTTGTCTTTTAGAGTTTCGAGTTCTGGTCATAAGTTGTCACGCCACCGCCGCACCATCATCATCGCCCCTGCCATCTACCACCACCGCTGTCATATACCACCACCGCTGCCATCTACCAACATATATCCACCACCAATCCGAGTTCTTGTCATACTAGGTTTGTTTTCGAGATCCATCTAGATTCCGAGTCGTGTTTCCTTGCCGGAGTAGGTTTCGGGAAAAAAAAGAGTCCAGAAACCACGCTCCGTTTAGGCCCAAAATTTTTCGAAAACGCATTTTTCGAAAAATTTTCTGGCTATCCTATTTTTAGGTGTTTCTGAGTGTTTTGAGACAGGTGCCATTATAGGAAGTTTTTTTGACCCGTTTCGAGTTTTTGGGTCCGGGCAGTCGAAAAAAAAATTTGGTTGAAAAAATTTCGTGCCCATCCTGTCAGTTTGACCTAGGAAGAGTTTTGAGACACTCACCATTATAGTGATTTTTCGCAAAATAAAGCAGCGCAAAAAAAAGAGCGCAAAAAAAAGAGCGAAAAAAAATTCCAGAGTGTGCTTTTCCCTTGTTTACGTGCCGCGCCGTGATTTTGTTGGTGTTCTAGGCTCGCGTCTCTAGCACAGTCTAGCCTAGGACCAGCACAGTACCGTCGTTGAGCGTTTATTCAACTTTGCATCTCTGAATTGATTATTGCTGACCCTTTTTGCTACCATATTATAAGCGTTCCCAGCTCCACATACATCTACGTCGTGCGTTTGACTCTCCCTGGTAATCGCTCTATCCAAGCTTTGAGAGTTTTTGACTACAACGGTTGCCGATCACCGCCTGCTGCTGGGTAAGAACTGGTAAGAATTTGAGGTTTGCTTGACGGATTTGTGACACCCACCACCACCTCTTGTTAGTAGTCTGTAGGATCATATTCTTGTGTGTTTCTATTGCTGCTAACCATGCCAGGATCACAAGCCGACGAGACTGACTGGGAGAACATGACGAATAAGGATTTGCATGATAAATTTCAGCAAATGATGAGTGGACAGGTGCAAGATGTGCTAAACAGATTTGAAGAGGCCATGGAGAAGATAGATGGCATGGAGAAGACGTTCGAAACAAAGCTCGATAACAAGTTTAATGAATTGCTCGCGCGTCTTCCACCACCACCACCCGCTGCACCTAACGCACCTCTCCAACAACAACAACAACGACTACCTCCACATCGCGAAACAGACCTTCGCCGAGCGAGCCGTGTTCCTCTTGCGTTTGGCCAAACTGTTGGTGCTGCTGTTGATACTTCTGTGGCTCCTGCTGCTGATGCGAAGGAGGATGATTATGTGGGAGATTATGAGGATGAGGTTGATCAAAATCAGCACTACGTGCAGCCACCTGCACCACCACCAGCAGGTCGACCTCAGGTATATATTCGTACTGGTAGGCCTGCACCACCACCTCAAGTACGAGATGATGTCCATATTCCTAAACTGAAATTGAATATTCCACCATTTGAGGGTAGATATGTTCCTGATATATATCTTACTTGGGAGTTAGAAACTGAACAACGATTTACATGTTTACAATATCCTGAGGAGAGACGAGTTGCTGCTGCTGTTTGTGCTTTCACTAGTTTTGCATGTGTATGGTGGTCTGAACATTGTAGATTATATCCTATTCCAACTACTTGGGCTGCGTTGAAAACTGCTATGTGTACTCGTTGGGTTCCACCATATTATCAACGTGAATTGCTTCAAAAAGTACAGCGCTTAAGACAAGGGAAAAATTCTGTAGAAGAATATTATCAGGAATTACAAACTGGCATGATTAGATGTGGTATTGTTGAGGAGAATGAAGCTATGCTTGCACGTTTTCTGGGTGGATTAAATAGAGAGATTCAGACCATTCTAGACTATAAGGAGTATACTAATATCACCCGTTTATTCCATCTTGCTTGTAAAGCTGAACGTGAAGTGCAGGATCGACAAGCATTGGCGCGATCTAACTTTTCTGCAGGCCGACCTTCATCATGGACACCGCGTGCATCTTCTACTTCAACTGCACCAGCACCTCAATCAGGTGCCTCCTCCAGTCGTGATACAAGAAAACAGGCACAACCACCATTATCTGCCAAGAGCGCACCTGCTGGGCCTGCACAGAGTTCTTCTTCTTCCATGGCATCAACAGGGCACACAAGTGATATTGTTTGTCGTCGTTGTAAGGGAGGAGGTCATTATGCGAGAGAATGCAAATCTCCACGTGTGATGATTGCTACCGCAGATGGTGGATATGAGTCCGCTAGTGACTATGATGAGGAGACTTTGCCTCTTATTACACGTGAAGAACATGGTGGAGATGATTCTGATCATGAGACGCAATATATGGCTCCTGAAGACGCTGACAGGTATGAATGTTTAGTTGCTCAACGTGTTTTGAGTGTGCAGGTCACACAAGCTGAGCAAAATCAGAGGCACAATTTGTTCCATACCAAGGGAGTTGTGAAAGAATGTTCTGTGCGCGTCATCATAGATGGAGGGAGCTGCAACAACTTGGCTAGCATGGAGATGGTGGAGAAGCTTTCTCTCACCACAAGACCACATCCACATCCTTACTACATCCAATGGTTCAACAACAGCGGCAAGGTTAAGGTAACACGTACTGTTCGTGTGCATTTTAGTATATCTACATATGCTGATTATGTTGATTGTGATGTGGTACCTATGCAAGCATGTTCCTTATTACTTGGTAGACCATGGCAATTTGATAAAAATTCTGTACACCATGGTAGAAACAATCAGTATACTCTTGTTCATAAGGATAAAAATATTACTTTGCTTCCTATGACTCCTGATTCTATTTTGAAAGATGATATTCATAGAGCTAATAAAGCACAACAAGAGAAGAATAAGAGTGAAAATCAGATTGTGGCAAAAGAATTTGAGCAACAAATGAAGCCTAATAATAAACCATCTAGTGTTGCTTCTGAAATTAAATTGAAAAGTGCATGTTTATTTGCCACCAAATCTGATATTGATGAGCTAGATTTCAGCAAATCTGTTTACTATGCTTTTGTGTGCAAAGAGGCATTATTTTCATTCGAGGACGTGCCTTCCTCTTTGCCTCCTGCTATCACTAACATTTTGCAGGAGTTCGCTGACGTCTTTCCACAAGACGTGCCACCGGGATTACCACCTATTCGAGGGATTGAGCATCAGATCGACTTAATTCCCGGTGCTTCACTGCCAAACCGTGCACCATACCGTACCAATCCAGAGGAGACGAAGGAGATTATGCGTCAAGTACAAGAGCTTCTCGACAAAGGTTATATACGCGAATCCCTTAGTCCTTGTGCTGTTCCTATTATTCTAGTGCCGAAAAAGGATGGTACATCACGTATGTGTGTGGATTGTAGAGGCACTAATAATATTACTATTCGTTATCATCATCCTATTCCTAGGCTAGATGATATGCTTGATGAATTGAGTGGCTCTACAATATTCTCCAAAGTTGATTTGCGTAGTGGCTACCATCAAATTCGTATGAAATTGGGAGATGAATGGAAAACAGCATTTAAAACTAAGTTTGGATTATATGAGTGGTTAGTCATGCCTTTTGGGTTAACTAATGCACCTAGTACTTTCATGAGATTAATGAACGAAGTTTTACGTGCTTTCATTGGACGATTTGTGGTAGTTTACTTTGATGACATATTGATTTATAGCAGATCTTTGGAAGAACATTTGGAACATTTACGTGCTGTTTTTATTGCTCTACGTGATGCACGTTTGTTTGGTAACCTTGGGAAGTGCACCTTTTGCACCGACCGAGTATCTTTTCTTGGCTATGTTGTTACTCCACAGGGAATTGAAGTTGATAAAGCCAAGATTGAAGCTATTGAGAGTTGGCCGCAGCCCAAAACGGTCACACAAGTGAGGAATTTTCTTGGCCTCGCTGGATTCTATAGGCGTTTTGTGAGAGACTTCAGCACCATTGCTGCACCTCTCAATGAGCTTACAAAGAAAGATGTGCCTTTTCTTTGGGGTACCGCACAGGAAGAAGCCTTCACGGTATTGAAAGATAAGTTGACACATGCTCCTTTACTCCAACTTCCTGATTTTAATAAGACTTTTGAGCTTGAATGTGATGCTAGTGGAATTGGATTAGGAGGTGTGTTACTACAAGATGGCAAACCTGTTGCATACTTTTTTGAAAAATTGAATGGGCCTAGTCTGAATTATTCTACTTATGATAAAGAATTATATGCTCTTGTTCGGACTTTAGAAACATGGCAACATTATTTATGGCCCAAAGAATTTGTTATACATTCTGATCATGAATCTTTGAAACATATTAAAAGTCAAGCTAAACTGAATCGTAGACATGCTAAATGGGTTGAATTCATTGAGACTTTCCCTTATGTCATTAAACACAAGAAGGGAAAAGAAAATGTTATTGCTGATGCATTGTCTCGTCGCTATACTATGCTTTCACAACTTGACTTCAAAATATTTGGTTTGGAGACCATCAAAGATCAATATGTGCATGATGCTGATTTTAAAGAAGTAATGCAGAATTGTAAAGAAGGAAGAATGTGGAACAAGTTTGTCGTTAACGATGGATTTGTGTTTCGTGCTAACAAGCTATGCATTCCAGCTAGCTCCGTTCGTCTTTTGTTGTTGCAGGAGGCGCATGGAGGAGGATTAATGGGACACTTTGGCGTGAAGAAGACGGAGGACGTACTTGCTACACATTTCTTTTGGCCAAAGATGAGACGGGATGTTGAGCGTTTTATTGCTCGATGCACTACATGTCAAAAAGCTAAGTCACGAATCAATCCTCATGGTTTATATATGCCTTTGCCTGTACCTAGTGTTCCTTGGGAGGATATATCTATGGACTTTGTTTTAGGTTTACCTCGAACAAAGAAGGGGAGGGATAGCATATTTGTTGTCGTGGATAGATTCTCGAAAATGGCACACTTTATACCATGTCATAAAAGCGATGATGCTGTTAATGTTGCTGATTTGTTCTTTCGTGAAATTATTCGCTTGCATGGTGTGCCAAATACTATTGTTTCAGATCGTGATACTAAATTTCTTAGCCACTTTTGGAGATGTTTATGGGCTAAGTTGGGGACTAAACTGCTTTTTAGTACTACTTGTCACCCCCAAACTGATGGACAAACTGAAGTAGTCAATAGAACGTTGTCTACTATGCTTAGGGCTGTTTTGAAGAATAATAAGAAAATGTGGGAGGAATGCTTGCCTCATATTGAATTTGCTTATAATCGTTCATTGCATTCTACTACTAAGATGTGCCCTTTTGAAGTTGTCTATGGTGTCCTACCTCGTGCACCTATTGATCTGTTGCCTCTTCCATCTTCGGAGAAGGATAATTTTGATGCTAAACAACGTGCTGAATTGATTTTAAAAATGCATGAGTTAACTAAGGAAAACATTGAGCGTATGAATGCTAAATATAAACTTGCTGGAGATAAGGGTAGAAAACATGTTGTGTTTGCACCTGGAGATCTTGTTTGGTTACATTTGCGTAAGGATAGATCTCCTGATTTGCGCAAATCAAAGCTAATGCCACGTGCTGATGGTCCCTTTAAGGTGTTAGAGAAAATAAATGATAATGCATATATGAGCTGCCTGCAGATTTTGGGGTTAGTCCCACTTTTAACATTGCAGATTTGAAGCCTTATTTGGGTGAGGAAGATGAACTTCCGTCGAGGACGACTTCATTTCAAGAAGGGGAGGATGATGAGGACATCAATACAATTGTTACACCCACAGCCCCTGCTGCTATACATACTGGACCAATTACTAGAGCTCGTGCACGCCAACTAAATTACTAGGTACTTTCGTTTCTTGGTAATGATTCTAATGTTCATGAGAATATGATGCTGCCTAAATTGGATACATTTGTTTTGCTTACAAATGAAGGGCCTAGCTTGGAGAAGGATGAACATTGGAGCAAGAACAAGCATGGAGATGATGGCATGCGCAAGGGGAACAAGAACGGAGTTACAAGTGATGATTTCAGGACTTTGAAGCCACCATAATGGGTGCATGAAGCCTTGGACGAAATATACAAGATGTCACTTCATAAATTTCGTCCCAAGGCTATTTTAGGTGCTGCGTCACCTTATTATTGGGCCAGGCCCATGTAATTTCGAAATACATAAGTATAGGCTATTTTTAGAGTCCGTATGTGTGGGGAAACAAGAGATAGGGTTGATTTCGGACCCCTCCACCAAGGGCCACGAAATTCCCCCCTCTTCCTCCATATATACAGCCCTTAGGGCATCGTTTAGACTTTGGGTTTTGTTTAGATTAAAAGTTCGCCATAGCTGCAACTTCGCGTACTTCGTTTGTGTTCAACGACCAGACAAAGGCGTCACAGAACCCCACCTTGATCAATAAAGCTTTCATCTTATATTCGCAATATCCAGATTGCAATCTCAGTTTCTTGCTTGTTCTTCGTTTGGTCGCAGGAAACAGACCCTCGTGGTCAGGTTGATCGTGCTCCGGCGTGGTCAATAACCTCTCGGAGTTGGTTTAGCGATTGCTAAGGCGCGACGTCCTCGCACGTTCGTAGTCGGATCGTCAAAGTCGACTTCCACCAAAGCGAAATCCACCATCTCATCGAAAGACGGGACACCTTTGCCTCTATCATAGAATGCAATGAACGATTATAAGCAAATTCAATATGAGGCAAGCATTCCTCCCACATTTTCTTATTATTCTTCAAAACAGCCCTAAGCATAGTAGACAACGTTCTATTGACTACTTCAGTTTGTCCATCAGTTTGGGGGTGACAAGTAGTACTAAAAAGCAGTTTAGTCCCCAACTTAGCCCATAAACATCTCCAAAAGTGGCTAAGAAATTTAGTATCACGATCTGAAACAATAGTATTTGGCACACCATGCAAGCGAATAATTTCACGAAAGAACAAATCAGCAACATTAACAGCATCATCGCTTTTATGACATGGTATAAAGTGTGCCATTTTCGAGAATCTATCCACGACAACAAATATGATATCCCTCCCCTTCTTTGTTCGAGGTAAACCTAAAACAAAGTCCATAGATATATCCTCCCAAGGAACACTAGGTACAGGCAAAGGCATATATAAACCATGAGGATTGAGTCGTGACTTAGCTTTTTGACATGTAGTGCAGCGAGCAATAAAACGCTCAACATCCCGTCTCATCTTTGGCCAAAAGTAATGTGTAGCAAGTACGTCCTCCGTCTTCTTCACGCCAAAGTGTCCCATTAATCCTCCTCCATGCGCCTCCTGCAACAACAAAAGACGAACGGAGCTAGCTGGAATGCATAGCTTGTTAGCACGAAACACAAATCCATCGTTAACAACAAACTTGTTCCACATTCTTCCTTCTTTACAATTCTGCATTACATCTTTAAAATCAGCATCATGCACATATTGATCTTTGATGGTCTCCAAACCAAATATTTTGAAGTCAAGTTGTGAAAGCATAGTATAGCGACGAGACAATGCATCAGCAATAACATTTTCTTTTCCCTTTGATAGAGGCGGAGGTGTCCCGTCTTTCGATGAGATGGTGGATTTCGCTTTGGTGGAAGTCGACTTTGACGATCCGACTACGAACGTGCGAGGACGTCGCGCCTTAGCAATCGCTAAACCAACTCCGAGAGGTTATTGACCACGCCGGAGCACGATCAACCTGACCACGAGGGTCTGTTTCCTGCGAGCAAACGAAGAACAAGCAAGAAACTAAGATTGCAATCTGGATATTGCGAATATAAAATGAAAGCTTTATTGATCAAGGTGGGGTTCTGTGACGCCTTTGTCTGGTCGTTGAACACAAACGAAGTACGCGAAGTTGCAGCTATGGCGAACTTTTAATCTAAACAAAACCCAAAGTCTAAACGATGCCCTAAGGGCTGTATATATGGAGGAAGAGGGGGGAATTTCGTGGCCCTTGGTGGAGGGGTCCGAAATCAACCCTATCTCTTGTTTCCCCACACATACGGACTCTAAAAATAGCCTATACTTATGTATTTCGAAATTACATGGGCCTGGCCCAATAATAAGGTGACGCAGCACCTAAAATAGCCTCGGGACGAAATTTGTGAAGTGGCATCTTGTATATTTCGTCCAAGGCTTCATGCACCCATTATGGTGGCTTCAAAGTCCTGAAATCATCACTTGTAACTCCGTTCTTGTTTCCCTTGCGCATGCCATCATCTCCATGCTTGTTCTTGCTCCAATGTTCATCCTTCTCCAAGCTAGGCCCTTCATTTGTAAGCAAAACAAATGTATCCAATTTAGGCAGCATCATATTCTCATGAACATTAGAATCATTACAAAGAAACGAAAGTACCTGGTAATTTAGTTGGCGTGCACGAGCTCTAGTAATTGGTCTAGTATGTATAGCAGCAGGGCCTGTGGGTGTAACAATTGTATTGATGTCCTCATCATAAGCGGTGGTGGTAGATGACAGGGGTGATGATGATGGTGCGGCGGCGGCGTGACAACTTATGACCAGAACTCGAAACTCTAAAAGACTAGACTCTAAGACCAGCAACTAGACACGACGATGCAACCGCAAATTCAACAAAGCAAAACCCTAAAAAGATTATGCAAAGGCTCAGATTGGTTCGGATATGATGAACTAACCCTAATTTTTTTTTGTGGCTTTTTCGTGGACTGTAGGTATGAAGAACAGACTCGATCTAAACTACGAAAAACTATAAAATCTCACCGAGCAACCTGGAAATCTGATACCACTTGATAGAGGCGAGGGTCCCGATCTTTCGATGAGATGATGGATATCGCTTTGGTGGAAGTCGACTTTGACGATCCGACTACGAACGTGCGAGGACGTCGCGCCTTAGCAATCGCTAAACCAACTCCGAGAGGTTATTGACCACGCCGGAGCACGATCAACCTGACCACGAGGGTCTGTTTCCTGCGAGCAAACGAAGAACAAGCAAGAAACTAAGATTGCAATCTGGATATTGCGAATATAAGATGAAAGCTTTATTGATCAAGGTGGGGTTCTGTGACGCCTTTGTCTGGTCGTTGAACACAAACGAAGTACGCGAAGTTGCACCTATGGCGAACTTTTAATCTAAACAAAACCCAAAGTCTAAACGATGCCCTAAGGGCTGTATATATGGAGGAAGAGGGGGGAATTTCGTGGCCCTTGGTGGAGGGGTCCGAAATCAACCCTATCTCTTGTTTCCCCACACATACGGACTCTAAAAATAGCCTATACTTATGTATTTCGAAATTACATGGGCCTGGCCCAATAATAAGGTGACGCAGCACCTAAAATAGCCTCGGGACGAAATTTATGAAGTGGCATCTTGTATATTTCGTCCAAGGCTTCATGCAACCATTATGGTGGCTTCAAAGTCCTGAAATCATCACTTGTAACTCCGTTCTTGTTCCCCTTGCGCATGCCATCATCTCCATGCTTGTTCTTGCTCCAATGTTCATCCTTCTCCAAGCTAGGCCCTTCATTTGTAAGCAAAACAAATGTATCCAATTTAGGCAGCATCATATTCTCATGAACATTAGAATCATTACCAAGAAACGAAAGTACCTAGTAATTTAGTTGGCGTGCACGAGCTCTAGTAATTGGTCCAGTATGTATAGCAGCAGGGGCTGTGGGTGTAACAATTGTATTGATGTCCTCATCATCCTCCCCTTCTTGAAATGAAGTCGTCCTCGACGGAAGTTCATCTTCCTCACCCAAATAAGGCTTCAAATCTGCAATGTTAAAAGTGGGACTAACCCCAAAATCTGCAGGCAGCTCATATATGCATTATCATTTATTTTCTCTAACACCTTAAAGGGACCATCAGCACGTGGCATTAGCTTTGATTTGCGCAAATCAGGAGATCTATCCTTACGCAAATGTAACCAAACAAGATCTCCAGGTGCAAACACAACATGTTTTCTACCCTTATCTCCAGCAAGTTTATATTTAGCATTCATACGCTCAATGTTTTCCTTAGTTAACTCATGCATTTTTAAAATCAATTCAGCACGTTGTTTAGCATCAAAATTATCCTTCTCCGAAGATGGAAGAGGCAACAGATCAATAGGTGCACGAGGTAGGACACCATAGACAACTTCAAAAGGGCACATCTTAGTAGTAGAATGCAATGAACGATTATAAGCAAATTCAATATGAGGCAAGCATTCCTCCCACATTTTCTTATTATTCTTCAAAACAGCCCTAAGCATAGTAGACAACGTTCTATTGACTACTTCAGTTTGTCCATCAGTTTGGGGGTGACAAGTAGTACTAAAAAGCAGTTTAGTCCCCAACTTAGCCCATAAACATCTCCAAAAGTGGCTAAGAAATTTAGTATCACGATCTGAAACAATAGTATTTGGCACACCATGCAAGCGAATAATTTCACGAAAGAACAAATCAGCAACATTAACAGCATCATCGCTTTTATGACATGGTATAAAGTGTGCCATTTTCGAGAATCTATCCACGACAACAAATATGCTATCCCTCCCCTTCTTTGTTCGAGGTAAACCTAAAACAAAGTCCATAGATATATCCTCCCAAGGAACACTAGGTACAGGCAAAGGCATATATAAACCATGAGGATTGAGTCGTGACTTAGCTTTTTGACATGTAGTACATCGAGCAATAAAACGCTCAACATCCCGTCTCATCTTTGGCCAAAAGAAATGTGTAGCAAGTACGTCCTCCGTCTTCTTCACGCCAAAGTGTCCCATTAATCCTCCTCCATGCGCCTCCTGCAACAACAAAAGACGAACGGAGCTAGCTGGAATGCATAGCTTGTTAGCACGAAACACAAATCCATCGTTAACGACAAACTTGTTCCACATTCTTCCTTCTTTACAATTCTGCATTACTTCTTTAAAATCAGCATCATGCACATATTGATCTTTGATGGTCTCCAAACCAAATATTTTGAAGTCAAGTTGTGAAAGCATAGTATAGCGACGAGACAATGCATCAGCAATAACATTTTCTTTTCCCTTCTTGTGTTTAATGACATAAGGGAAAGTCTCAATGAATTCAACCCATTTAGCATGTCTACGATTCAGTTTAGCTTGACTTTTAATATGTTTCAAAGATTCATGATCAGAATGTATAACAAATTCTTTGGGCCATAAATAATGTTGCCATGTTTCTAAAGTCCGAACAAGAGCATATAATTCTTTATCATAAGTAGAGTAATTCAGACTAGGCCCACTCAATTTTTCAGAAAAGTATGCAACGGGTTTGCCATCTTGTAATAACACACCTCCTAATCCAATTCCACTAGCATCACATTCAAGCTCAAAAGTCTTATTAAAATCAGGAAGTTGGAGTAAAGGAGCATGTGTCAACTTATCTTTCAATACGGAGAAGGCTTCTTCCTGTGCGGTACCCCAAAGAAAAGGCACATCTTTCTTTGTAAGCTCATTGAGAGGTGCAGCAATGGTGCTGAAATCTCTCACAAAACGCCTATAGAATCCAGCGAGGCCAAGAAAACTCCTCACTTGTGTGACCGTTTTGGGCTGCGGCCAACTCTCAATAGCTTCAATCTTGGCTTTATCAACTTCAATTCCCTGTGGAGTAACAATATAGCCAAGAAAAGATACTCGGTCGGTGCAAAAGGTGCACTTCCCAAGGTTACCAAACAAACGTGCATCACGTAGAGCAATAAAAACAGCACGTAAATGTTCCAAATGTTCTTCCAAAGATCTGCTATAAATCAATATGTCATCAAAGTAAACTACCACAAATCGTCCAATGAAAGCACGTAAAACTTCGTTCATTAATCTCATGAAAGTACTAGGTGCATTAGTTAACCCAAAAGGCATGACTAACCACTCATATAATCCAAACTTATTTTTAAATGCTGTTTTCCATTCATCTCCCAATTTCATACGAATTTGATGGTATCCACTACGCAAATTAACTTTGGAGAATATTGTAGAGCCACTCAATTCATCAAGCATATCATCTAGCCTAGGAATAGGATGACGATAACGAATAGTAATATTATTAATGCCTCTACAATCAACACACATACGTGATGTACCATCCTTTTTCGGCACTAGAATAATAGGAACAGCACAAGGACTAAGGGATTCGCGTATATAACCTTTGTCGAGAAGCTCTTGTGACGCATAATCTCCTTCGTCTCCTCTGGATTGGTACGGTATGGTGCACGGTTTGGCAGTGAAGCACCGGGAATTAAGTCAATCTGATGCTCAATCCCTCGAATAGGCGGTAATCCCGGTGGCACGTCTTGTGGAAAGACGTCAGCGAACTCCTGCAAAATGTTAGTGACAGCAGGAGGCAAAGAGGAAGGCACGTCCTCGAATGAAAATAATGCCTCTTTGCACACAAAAGCATAGCAAACAGATTTGCTGAAATCTAGCTCATCAATATCAGATTTGGTGGCAAATAAACATGCACTTTTCAATTTAATTTCAGAAGCAACACTAGATGGTTTATTATTAGGCTTCATTTGTTGCTCAAATTCTTTTGCCACAATCTGATTTTCACTCTTATTCTTCTCCTGTTTTGCTTTATTAGCTCTATTAATATCATCCTTCAAAATGGAATCAGGAGTCATAGGAAGCAAAGTAATATTTTTATCCTTATGAACAAGAGTATAGTGATTGTTTCTACCATGGTGTACAGAATTTTTATCAAATTGCCATGGTCTACCAAGTAATAAGGAACATGCTTGCATAGGTACCACATCACAATCAACATAATCAGCATATGTAGAGATACTAAAATGCACACGAACATTACGTGTTACCTTAACCTTGCCGCTGTTGTTGAACCATTGGATGTAGTAAGGATGTGGATGTGGTCTTGTGGTGAGAGAAAGCTTCTCCACCATCTCCATGCTAGCCAAGTTGTTGCAGCTCCCTCCGTCTATGATGACGCGCACAGAACGTTCCTTCACAACTCCCTTGGTATGGAACAAATTGTGCCTCTGATTTTGCTCAGCTTGTGTGACCTGCACACTCAAAACACGTTGAGCAACTAAACATTCATACCTGTCAGTGTCTTCAGGAGCCATGTATTGCGTCTCATGATCAGAATCATCTCCACCATGTTCTTCACGTGTAATAAGAGCCAAAGTCTCCTCATCATAGTCACTAGCGGACTCATATCCACCATCCGCGGTAGCAATCATCACACGCGGAGATTTGCATTCCCTCGCATAATGACCTCCTCCCTTACAACGACGACAAATAATATCACTTGTGTGCCCTGTTGATGCCATGGAAGAAGAACTCTGTGCAGGCCCGGCAGGTGCGCTCTTGGCAGATAATGGTGGTTGTGCCTGTTTTCTTGTATCACGACTGGAGGAGGCACCTGATTGAGGTGCTGGTGCAGTTGAAGTAGAAGATGCACGCGGTGTCCATGATGAAGGTCGGCCTGCAGAAAAGTTAGTTCGCGCCAATGCTTGTCGATCCTACACTTCACGTTCAGCTTTACAAGCAAGATGGAATAAACGAGTGATATTAGTATACTCCTTATAGTCTAGAATGGTCTGAATCTCTCTATTTAATCCACCCAGAAAACGTGCAAGCATAGCTTCATTCTCCTCAACAATACCACATCTAATCATGCCAGTTTGTAATTCCTGATAATATTCTTCTACAGAATTTTTTCCTTGTCTTAAACGCTGCAATTTTTGAAGCAATTCACGTTGATAATATGGTGGAACCCAACGCGTACGCATAGCGGTTTTCAAAGCAGCCCAAGTAGTTGGAATAGGATATAATCTACAATGTTCAGACCACCAGACACATGCAAAACTAGTGAAAGCACAAACAGCAGCAGCAACCAGTCTCTCCTCGGGATATTGTAAACATGTAGAACGTTGTTCAGTTTCTAACTCCCAAGTAAGATATATATCAGGAACATATCTACCCTCAAATGGTGGAATATTCAATTTCAGTTTAGGAATATGGACATCATCTCGTACCTGAGGTGGTGGTGCAGGCCTACCATTACGAATATATACCTGAGGTCGACCTGCTGGTGGTGGTGCTGGTGGCTGCACGTAGTTCGGATTTTGATCAACCTCATCCTCATAATCGCCCGCATACTCATCATCCTTCGCATCAACAACAGCAGCCACAGAAGTATCAACAGCAGCACCAACAGTTTGGCCAAACGCAAGAGGGACACGGCTCGCTCGGCGGAGGTCTGTTTCGCGACATGGAGGTAGTCGGTGTTGTTGTTGTTGTTGGAGAGGTGCGTTAGGTGCAGCGGGTGGTGGTGGTGGAAGACGCGCGAGCAATTCATTAAACTTGTTATCGAGCTTTGTTTCGAACGTCTTCTCCATGCCATCTATCTTCTCCATGGCCTCTTCAAATCCGTTTAGCACGTCTTGCACCTGTTCACTCATCATTTGCTGAAATTTATCATGCAAATCCTTATTCGTCATGTTCTCCCAGTCAGTCTCGTCGGCTTGTGACCTTGCATGGTTAGCAGCAATAGAAACACACAAGAATATGATCCTACAGACTACTAACAAGAGGTGGTGGTGGGTGTCACAAATCCGTCAAGCAAATCTCAAATTCTTACCAGTTCTTACCCAGCAGCAGGCGGTGATCGGCAACCGTTGTAGTCAAAAACTCTCGAAGCTTGGATAGAGCGATTACCAGGGAGAGTCAAACGCACGACGTAGATGTATGTGGAGCTGGGAAGGCTTATAATATGGTAGCAAAAAGGGTCAGCAATAATCAATTCAGAGATGCAAAGTTGAATAAATGCTCAACGACGGTACTGTGCTGGTCCTAGGCTAGACTATGCTAGAGACGCGAGCCTAGAACACCAACAAAATCACGGCGCGGCACCTAAACAAGGGAAAAGCACACTCTGGAATTTTTTTTTCGCTCTTTTTTTTTGCGCTCTTTCTTTTTGCGCTGCTTTTTTTTTTGCGAAAAATCACTATAATGGCGAGTGTCTCAAAACTCTTCCTAGCTCAAACTGACAGGATGGGCACGAAATTTTTTCGACCAATTTTTTTTTTACTGCCCGGACCCAAAAACTGGAAACGAGTCAAAAAAACTTCCTATAATGGCACCTGTCTCAAAACACTCAGAAACACCTAAAACTAGGATAGCCAGAAAATTTTTCGAAAAATGCGTTTTCGTAAAATTTTGGGCCTAAACGGAGCGTGGTTTCCGGACTTTTTTTTCCCGAAACCTACTCCGGCAAGGAAACACGAATCGGAATCTAGATGGATCTCGAAAACAAACCTAATATGACAAGAACTCGGATTGGTGGTGGATATATGGTGGTAGATGGCAGCGGTGGTGGTATATGACAGCTGTGGTGGTATATGGATACGGATTCGAAGCGGTGGCGGATAAGCGGTGGTGGTAGATGGCAGGGGTGATGATGATGGTGCGGCGGCGGCATGACAACTTATGACCAGAACTCGAAACTCTAAAAGACTAGACCCTAAGACCAGCAACTAGACACGACGATGCAACCGCAAATTCAACAAAGCAAAACCCAAAAAAGATTATGCAAAGGCTCAGATTGGTTCGGATATGATGAACTAACCCTAATTTTTTTTGTGGCTTTTTCGTGGACTATAGGTATGAAGAACAGACTCGATCTAAACTACGAAAAACTGTAAAATCTCACCGAGCAACCTGGAAATCTGATACCACTTGATAGAGGCAAAGGTGTCCCGTCTTTCGATGAGATGATGGATATCGCTTTGGTGGCAGTCGACTTTGACGATCCGACTACGAACGTGCGAGGACGTCGCGCCTTAGCAATCGCTAAACCAACTCCGAGAGGTTATTGACCACGCCGGAGCACGATCAACCTGACCACGAGGGTCTGTTTCCTGCGAGCAAACGAAGAACAAGCAAGAAACTGAGATTGCAATCTGGATATTGCGAATATAAGATGAAAGCTTTATTGATCAAGGTAGGGTTCTGTGACGCCTTTGTCTGGTCGTTGAACACAAACGAAGTACGCGAAGTTGCAGCTATGGCGAACTTTTAATCTAAACAAAACCCAAAGTCTAAACGATGCCCTAAGGGCTGTATATATGGAGGAAGAGGGGGGGAATTTCGTGGCCCTTGGTGGAGGGGTCCGAAATCAACCCTATATCTTGTTTCCCCACACATACAGACTCTAAAAATAGCCTATACTTATGTATTTCGAAATTACATGGGCCTGGCCCAATAATAAGGTGACGCAGCACCTAAAATAGCCTCGGGACGAAATTTATGAAGTGGCATCTTGTATATTTCGTCCAAGGCTTCATGCACCCATTATGGTGGCTTCAAAGTCCTGAAATCATCACTTGTAACTCCGTTCTTGTTTCCCTTGCGCATGCCATCATCTCCATGCTTGTTCTTGCTCCAATGTTCATCCTTCTCCAAGCTAGGCCCTTCATTTGTAAGCAAAACAAATGTATCCAATTTAGGCAGCATCATATTCTCATGAACATTAGAATCATTACCAAGAAACGAAAGTACCTGGTAATTTAGTTGGCATGCACGAGCTCTAGTAATTGGTCCAGTATGTATAGCAGCAGGGGCTGTGGGTGTAACAATTGTATTGATGTCCTCATCAATTACTATTCGTTATCGTCATCCTATTCCTAGGCTAGATGATATGCTTGATGAATTGAGTGGCTCTACAATATTCTCCAAAGTTGATTTGCGTAGTGGCTACCATCAAATTCGTATGAAATTGGGAGATGAATGGAAAACAGCATTTAAAACTAAGTTTGGATTATATGAGTGGTTAGTCATGCCTTTTGGGTTAACTAATGCACCTAGTACTTTCATGAGATTAATGAACGAAGTTTTACGTGCTTTCATTGGACGATTTGTGGTAGTTTACTTTGATGACATATTGATTTATAGCAGATCTTTGGAAGAACATTTGGAACATTTACGTGCTGTTTTTATTGCTCTACGTGATGCACGTTTGTTTGGTAACCTTGGGAAGTGCACCTTTTGCACCGACCGAGTATCTTTTCTTGGCTATGTTGTTACTCCACAGGGAATTGAAGTTGATAAAGCCAAGATTGAAGCTATTGAGAGTTGGCCGCAGCCCAAAACGGTCACACAAGTGAGGAGTTTTCTTGGCCTCGCTGGATTCTATACGCGTTTTGTGAGAGATTTCAGCACCATTGCTGCACCTCTCAATGAGCTTACAAAGAAAGATGTGCCTTTTCTTTGGGGTACTGCACAGGAAGAAGCCTTCACGGTATTGAAAGATAAGTTGACACATGCTCCTTTACTCCAACTTCCTGATTTTAATAAGACTTTTGAGCTTGAATGTGATGCTAGTGGAATTGGATTAGGAGGTGTGTTATTACAAGATGGCAAACCTGTTGCATACTTTTCTGAAAAATTGAGTGGGCCTAGTCTGAATTATTCTACTTATGATAAAGAATTATATGCTCTTGTTCGGACTTTAGAAACATGGCAACATTATTTATGGCCCAAAGAATTTGTTATACATTCTGATCATGAATCTTTGAAACATATGAAAAGTCAAGCTAAACTGAATCGTAGACATGCTAAATGGGTTGAATTCATTGAGACTTTCCCTTATGTCATTAAACACAAGAAGGGAAAAGAAAATGTTATTGCTGATGCATTGTCTCGTCGCTATACTATGCTTTCACAACTTGAC
Organism: Triticum dicoccoides; assembly: GCF_002162155.2. Taxonomy (NCBI): domain Eukaryota; kingdom Viridiplantae; phylum Streptophyta; class Magnoliopsida; order Poales; family Poaceae; genus Triticum; species Triticum dicoccoides. Next base: position 31,891 of record NW_021276124.1, on the reverse strand, counting down.
TTCAAAATATTTGGTTTGGAGACCATCAAAGATCAATATGTGCATGATGCTGATTTTAAAGATGTAATGCAGAATTGTAAAGAAGGAAGAATGTGGAACAAGTTTGTTGTTAACGATGGATTTGTGTTTCGTGCTAACAAGCTATGCATTCCAGCTAGCTCCGTTCGTCTTTTGTTGTTGCAGGAGGCGCATGGAGGAGGATTAATGGGACACTTTGGCGTGAAGAAGACGGAGGACGTACTTGCTACACATTTCTTTTGGCCAAAGATGAGACGGGATGTTGAGCGTTTTATTGCTCGCTGCACTACATGTCAAAAAGCTAAGTCCCGACTCAATCCTCATGGTTTATATATGCCTTTGCCTGTACCTAGTGTTCCTTGGGAGGATATATCTATGGACTTTGTTTTAGGTTTACCTCGAACAAAGAAGGGGACGGATAGCATATTTGTTGTCGTGGATAGATTCTCGAAAATGGCACACTTTATACCATGTCATAAAAGCGATGATGCTGCTAATGTTGCTGATTTGTTCTTTCGTGAAATTATTCGCTTACATGGTGTGCCAAATACTATTGTTTCAGATCGTGATACTAAATTTCTTAGCCACTTTTGGAGATGTTTATGGGCTAAGTTGGGGACTAAACTGCTTTTTAGTACTACTTGTCACCCCCAAACTGATGGACAAACTGAAGTAGTCAATAGAACGTTGTCTACTATGCTTAGGGCTGTTTTGAAGAATAATAAGAAAATGTGGGAGGAATGCTTGCCTCATATTGAATTTGCTTATAATCGTTCATTGCATTCTACTACTAAGATGTGCCCTTTTGAAGTTGTGTATGGTTTCCTACCTGATGCACCTATTGATTTGTTGCCTCTTCCATCTTCGGAGAAGGTTAATTTTGATGCTAAACAACGTGCTGAATTGATTTTAAAAATGCATGAATTAACTAAGGAAAACATTGAGCGCATGAATGCTAAATATAAACTTGCTGGAGATAAGGGTAGAAAACATGTTGTGTTTGCACCTGGAGATCTTGTTTGGTTACATTTGCGTAAGGATAGATTTCCTGATTTGCGCAAATTAAAGTTAATGCCACGTGCTGATGGTCCCTTTAAGGTGTTAGAGAAAATAAATGATAATGCATATAAACTTGAGCTCCCTGCAGATTTTGGGGTTAGTCCCACTTTTAACATTGCAGATTTGAAGCCTTATTTGGGTGAGGAAGATGAACTTCCGTCGAGGACGACTTCATTTCAAGAAGGGGAGGATGATGAGGACATCAATACAATTGTTACACCCATAGCCCCTGCTGCTATACATACTGGACCAATTACTAGAGCTCGTGCACGCCAACTAAATTACCAGGTACTTTCGTTTCTTGGTAATGATTCTAATGTTCATGAGAATATGATGCTGCCTAAATTGGATACATTTGTTTTGCTTACAAATGAAGGGCCTAGCTTGGAGAAGGATGAACATTGGAGCAAGAACAAGCATGGAGATGATGGCATGCGCAAGGGGAACAAGAACGGAGTTACAAGTGATGATTTCAGGACTTTGAAGCCACCATAATGGGTGCATGAAGCCTTGGACGAAATATACAAGATGCCACTTCATAAATTTCGTCCTGAGGCTATTTTAGGTGCTACGTCACCTTATTATTGGGCCAGGCCCATGTAATTTCGAAATACATAAGTATAGGCTATTTTTAGAGTCCGTATGTGTGGGGAAACAAGAGATAGGGTTGATTTCGGACCCCTCCACCAAGGCCACGAAATTCCCCCCTCTTCCTCCATATATACAGCCCTTAGGGCATCGTTTAGACTTTGGGTTTTGTTTAGATTAAAAGTTCGCCATAGCTGCAACTTCGCGTACTTCGTTTGTGTTCAACGACCAGACAAAGGCGTCACAGAACCCCACCTTGATCAATAAAGCTTTCATCTTATATTCGCAATATCCAGATTGCAATCTTAGTTTCTTGCTTGTTCTTCGTTTGCTCGCAGGAAACAGACCCTCGTGGTCAGGTTGATCGTGCTCCGGCGTGGTCAATAACCTCTCGGAGTTGGTTTAGCGATTGCTAAGGCGCGACGTCCTCGCACGTTCGTAGTCGGATCGTCAAAGTCGACTTCCACCAAAGCGAAATCCACCATCTCATCGAAAGACGGGACACCTTTGCCTCTATCAAGTAACAACATAGCCAAGAAAAGATACTCGGTCGGTGCAAAAGGTGCACTTCCCAAGGTTACCAAACAAACGTGCATCACGTAGAGCAATAAAAACAGCACGTAAATGTTCCAAATGTTCTTCCAAAGATCTGCTATAAATCAATATGTCATCAAAGTAAACTACCACAAATCGTCCAATGAAAGCACGTAAAACTTCGTTCATTAATCTCATGAAAGTACTAGGTGCATTAGTTAACCCAAAAGGCATGACTAACCACTCATATAATCCAAACTTAGTTTTAAATGCTGTTTTCCATTCATCTCCCAATTTCATACGAATTTGATGGTAGCCACTACGCAAATCAACTTTGGAGAATATTGTAGAGCCACTCAATTCATCAAGCATATCATCTAGCCTAGGAATAGGATGACGATAACAAATAGTAATATTATTAATGCCTCTACAATCAACACACATACGTGATGTACCATCCTTTTTCGGCACTAGAATAATAGGAACAACACAAGGACTAAGGGATTCGCGTATATAACCTTTGTCGAGAAGCTCTTGTACTTGACGCATAATCTCCTTCGTCTCCTCTGGATTGGTACGGTATGGTGCACGGTTTGGCAGTGAAGCACCGGGAATTAAGTCAATCTGATGCTCAATCCCTCGAATAGGCGGTAATCCCGGTGGCACGTCTTGTGGAAAAACATCAGCGAACTCCTGCAAAATGTTAGTGACAGCAGGAGGCAAAGAGTGATGAGGACATGACTACCTTGGATATGACCAAAAATATTGCATATATGCATATTTGTCAGGTGATTTCTAGTGCAAACTATTCAATAATCTATTTATGTTATCCAGAACAAAAATACTTCACACACTTTTGTGTTTTGTCTAATTGCAGGTGTATGAGACATTTGTACAATCCACATATGAAGATAAGGAAGAAAGAGATGTTTATTTGCTGTCCAAAAAGTTCTCTCACGTCACTTTTGGCCCAAGAGAAGATAGAGTCCAAGTCTCTCACGTTCTGGATTCAGATTCGGACTGCACAGACATACCTGACTCAAAACGCACACAAGTTTTTCATACGGACTCCGAATTGGGTGATTCTTTTTCTGTTGGAAACTAGATTTCGTGCACTTTCCAACCCAATTGGAATCACCTTCAAATTCGTCCGGAGCGTTGAGTTGTGGACGAAACAATCTGATGCTGCAGCAGAATCCGAGTCAAACTACAAGTCCAAAGGTGTTACATCACCTCCACTTGGGCCCATGAGCCTTGTACGACCTAGGGTTAGTTTTAGGCTGCCTTGGGACGTCCTCCCACCTCCTTGGCCGCCACCCCTTGCTCCTATATAAGTAGATCCATCTAGTAGCTTTTTTCCTTGGGATTTGTTTAGTTAAAAGTTAGCCATTGCAACTTCGTGTACTTCATTTGTGTCCAACGACCAGACCAAGACCGCTTACGGATCCCCACCTTTATCAATACTTCATATATACTCGCAATATTCGGATTGCTTTTATCATATTCTTGCTTGTTCTTCGATTGCTTGCAGGAATAGACCTTCGTGGTCAGGTTGATTGTGCTCCGGCGTGGTCAATAACCTCTCGGAGTTGGTTTAGCGATTGCTAAGGCACAACGTCGTGCACGTTTGTAGTCGGATCGTCAAAGTCATCTCCACCAAATCGATAGTTATCATCTCATCGAAAGATCGGGACACCTCGCGTCTATCAAAGAGGAAGGCACGTCCTCGAATGAAAATAATGCCTCTTTGCACACAAAAGCATAGCAAACAGATTTGCTGAAATCTAGCTCATCAATATCAGATTTGGTGGCAAATAAACATGCACTTTTCAATTTAATTTCAGAAGCAACACTAGATGGTTTATTATTAGGCTTCATTTGTTGCTCAAATTCTTTTGCCACAATCTGATTTTCACTCTTATTCTTCTCCTGTTGTGCTTTATTAGCTCTATTAATATCATCTTTCAAAATGGAATCAGGAGTCATAGGAAGCAAAGTAATATTTTTATCCTTATGAACAAGAGTATAGTGATTGTTTCTACCATGGTGTACAGAATTTTTATCAAATTGCCATGGTCTACCAAGTAATAAGGAACATGCTTGCATAGGTACCACATCACAATCAACATAATCAGCTTATGTAGAGATACTAAAATGCACACGAACAGTACGTGTTACCTTAACCTTGCCGCTGTTGTTGAACCATTGGATGTAGTAAGGATGTGGATGTGGTCTTGTGGTGAGAGAAAGCTTCTCCACCATCTCCATGCTAGCCAAGTTGTTGCAGCTCCCTCCGTCTATTATGACGCGCACAGAACGTTCCTTCACAACTCCCTTGGTATGGAACAAATTGTGCCTCTGATTTTGCTCAGCTTGTGTGACCTGCACACTCAAAACACGTTGAGCAACTAAACATTCATACCTGTCAGCGTCTTCAGGAGCCATGTATTGCGTCTCATGATCAGAATCATCTCCACCATGTTCTTCACGTGTAATAAGAGCCAATGTCTCCTCATCATAGTCACTAGCGGACTCATATCCACCATCCGCGGTAGCAATCATCACACGCGGAGATTTGCATTCCCTCGCGTAATGACCTCCTCCCTTACAACGACGACAAATAATATCACTTGTGTGCCCTGTTGATGCCATGGAAGAAGAAGAACGCTGTGCAGGCCCCGCAGGTGCGCTCTTGGCAGATAATGGTGGTTGTTCCTGTTTTCTTGTATCACGGCTGTAGGAGGCACCTGATTGAGGTGCTGGTGCAGTTGAAGTAGAAGATGCACGCGGCGTCCATGAGGAAGGTCGGCCTGCAGAAAAGTTAGTTCGCGCCAATGCTTGTCGATCCTGCACTTCACGTTCAGCTTTACAAGCAAGATGGAATAAACGAGTGATATTAGTATACTCCTTATAGTCTAGAATGGTCTGAATCTCTCTATTTAATCCACCCAGAAAACGTGCAAGCATAGCTTCATTCTCCTCAACAATACCACATCGAATCATGCCAGTTTGTAATTCCTGATAATATTCTTCTACAGAATTTTTTCCTTGTCTTAAACGCTGCAATTTTTTAAACAATTCACGTTGATAATATGGTGGAACCCAACGCGTACGCATAGCAGTTTTCAAAGCAGCCCAAGTAGTTGGAATAGGATATAATCTACAATGTTCAGACCACCATACACATGCAAAACTAGTGAAAGCACAAACAGCAGCAGCAACTCGTCTCTCCTCAGGATATTGTAAACATGTAAATCGTTGTTCAGTTTCTAACTCCCAAGTAAGATATATATCAGGAACATATCTACCCTCAAATGGTGGAATATTCAATTTAAGTTTAGGAATATGGACATCATCTCGTACCTGAGGTGGTGGTGCAGGCCTACCATTACGAATATATACCTGAGGTCGACCTGCTGGTGGTGGTGCTGGTGGCTGCTCGTAGATCTGATTTTGATCAACCTCATCCTCATAATCGCCCGCATACTCATCATCCTCCTGGGTACCAGCAGGAGCAGTAGCAGGAGCCAAAGAAGCACCAACAGCAGTAACAGCGGCACCAGAATTTTTTCCTGGCACAATAGGAACACGTTGTGCTCGTCCATACTGATTCGGTTGTTGTTGCAGAGGTGCGACAGGTGCAGCCGGTGGTGGAAGACGCGCAAGCAGTTCATTAAATCTGTTATCGAGCTTTGTTTTGAACGTCTTCTCAAGGCCAGTGATCTTCTCCATGGCCTCTTCAAAATTGTTCATCACATCTTGTACCTGTTCAGTCATCATTTGCTGAAACTTATCATGAAGCTCCTTTTTCGATAAGTTCTCCCAGTCAATCTCGTCGGCTTGTGATCCTGGCATGGTTAGCAGCAATAGAAACACACAAGAATATGATCCTACAGACTACTAAGAAGTGGTGGTGGTGTATCACAAATCCGTCAAGCAAATCTCAAATTCTTACCAGTTCTTACCCAGCAGCAGGCGGTGATCGGCGACCGTTGTAGTCAAAAACTCTCAAAGCTTGGATAGAGCGATTACCAGGGAGAGTCAAAACACACGACGTAGGTGTATGTGGAGCTGGGAAGGCTTATAGTATGGTAGCAAAAAGGGTCAGCAATAATCAATTCAGAGATGCAAAGTTGAATAAACGCTCAACGACGGTACTGTGCTGGTCCTAGGCTAGACTGTGCTAGAGACGCGAGCCTAGAACACCAACAAAATCACGGCGCGGCACGTAAACAAGGGAAAAGCACACTCTGAATTTTTTTTTGCGCTCTTTTTTTTTGCGCTCTTTTTTTTTGCGCTGCTTTTTTTTTGCGAAAAATCACTATAATGGCGAGTGTCTCAAATTTTTTTTTTCGACTGCCCGGACCCAAAAACTGGAAACAGGTCAAAAAAAAACTTCCTATAATGGCACCTGTCTCAAAACACTCAGAAAGACCTAAAAATAGGATAGCCAGAAATTTTTTCGAAAAATGCGTTTTCCAAAATTTTTGGGCCTAAACGGAGAGTGGCTACCCGACTCTTTTTTTTTCCGAAACCTACTTCGTCAAGGAAACACGAATCGGAATCTAGATGGATCTCAAAAACAAACCTAATATGCACGGAACTCGGATTGGTGGTGGATATATGGTGGTGGTATATGGCAGCGGTGGTGGTAGCGGTGGTAGTATATGGATATGGATCGGTGGTGGTATATGGATACGGATTCGGAGCGGTGGCGGATAAGCGGTGGTGGTAGATGGCAGGGGCGATGATGATGGTGCGGCGGCGGCGTGACAACTTATGACCAGAACTCGAAACTCTAAAAGACTAGACTCTAAGAACGGCAACTAGACACGACGATGCAACCGCAAATTCAACAAAACAAAACCCTAAAAAGATTATGCAAAGGCTCAGATTGGTTCGGATATGATGAACTAACCCTAATTTTTTTTGTGGCTTTTTCGTGGACTGTAGGTATGAAGAAGAGACTCGATCTAAACTACGAAAAACTGTAAAATCTCACCGAGCAACCTGGAAATCTGATACCACTTGATAGAGGCGGAGGTGTCCCGTCTTTCGATGAGATGATGGATATCGCTTTGGTGGAAGTCGACTTTGACGATCCGACTACGAACGTGCGAGGATGTCGCGCCTTAGCAATCGCTAAACCATCTCCGAGAGGTTATTGACCACGCCGGAGCACGATCAACCTGACCACAAGGGTCTGTTTCCTGCGAGCAAACGAAGAACAAGCAAGAAACTAAGATTGCAATCTGGATATTGTGAATATAAGATGAAAGCTTTATTGATCAAGGTGGGGTTCTGTGACGCCTTTGTCTGGTCGTTGAACACAAACAAAGTACGCGAAGTTGCAACTATGGCGAACTTTTAATCTAAACAAAACCCAAAGTCTGAACGATGCCCTAAGGGCTGTATATATGGAGGAAGAGGGGGGAATTTCGTGGCCCTTGGTGGAGGGGTCCGAAATCAACCCTATCTCTTGTTTCCCCACACATACGGACTCTAAAAATAGCCTATACTTATGTATTTCGAAATTACATGGGCCTGGCCCAATAATAAGGTGACGCAGCACCTAAAATAGCCTCGGGACGAAATTTATGATGTGGCATCTTGTATATTTCGTCCAAGGCTTCATGCACCCATTATGGTGGCTTCAAAGTCCTGAAATCATCACTTGTAACTCCGTTCTTGTTCCCCTTGCGCATGCCATCATCTCCATGCTTGTTCTTGCTCCAATGTTCATCCTTCTCCAAGCTAGGCCCTTCATTTGGAAGCAAAACAAATGTATCCAATTTAGGCAGCATCATATTCTCATGAACATTAGAATCATTACCAAGAAACGAAAGTACCTGGTAGTTTAGTTGGCGTGCACGAGCTCTAGTAATTGGTCCAGTATGTATAGCGGCAGGGGCTGTGGGTGTAACAATTGTATTGATGTCCTCATCATAGAATGCAATGAACGATTATAAGCAAATTCAATATGAGGCAAGCTGATAGAGGCGAGGGTCCCGATCTTTCGATGAGATGATGGATATCGCTTTGGTGGAAGTCGACTTTGACGATCCGACTACGAACGTGCGAGGACGTCGCGCCTTAGCAATCGCTAAACCAACTCCGAGAGGTTATTGACCACGCCGGAGCACGATCAACCTGACCACGAGGGTCTGTTTCCTGCGAGCAAACGAAGAACAAGCAAGAAACTAAGATTGCAATCTGGATATTGCGAATATAAGATGAAAGCTTTATTGATCAAGGTGGGGTTCTGTGACGCCTTTGTCTGGTCGTTGAACACAAACGAAGTACGCGAAGTTGCAGCTATGGCGAACTTTTAATCTAAACAAAACCCAAAGTCTAAGCGATGCCCTAAGGGCTGTATATATGGAGGAAGAGGGGGGAATTTCGTGGCCCTTGGTGGAGGGGTCCGAAATCAACCCTATCTCTTGTTTCCCCACACATACGGACTCTAAAAATAGCCTATACTTATGTATTTCGAAATTACATGGGCCTGGCCCAATAATAAGGTGACGCAGCACCTAAAATAGCCTCGGGACGAAATTTATGAAGTGGTATCTTGTATATTTCGTCCAAGGCTTCATGCACCCATTATGGTGGCTTCAAAGTCCTGAAATCATCACTTGTAACTCCGTTCTTGTTCCCCTTGCGCATGCCATCATCTCCATGCTTGTTCTTGCTCCAATGTTCACCCTTCTCCAAGCTAGGCCCTTCATTTGTAAGCAAAACAAATGTATCCAATTTAGGCAGCATCATATTCTCATGAACATTAGAATCATTACCAAGAAACGAAAGTACCTGGTAATTTAGTTGGCGTGCACGAGCTCTAGTAATTGGTCCAGTATGTATAGCAGCAGGGGCTGTGGGTGTAACAATTGTATTGATGTCCTCATCATCCTCCCCTTCTTGAAATGAAGTCGTCCTCGACGGAAGTTCATCTTCCTCACCCAAATAAGGCTTCAAATCTGCAATGTTAAAAGTGGGACTAACCCCAAAATCTGCAGGCAGCTCAAGTTTATATGCATTATCATTTATTTTCTCTAACACCTTAAAGGGACCATCAGCACATGGCATTAACTTTGATTTGCGCAAATCAAGAAATCTATCCTTACGCAAATGTAACCAAACAAGATCTCCAGGTGCAAACACAACATGTTTTCTACCCTTATCTCCAGCAAGTTTATATTTAGCATTCATGCGCTCAATGTTTTCCTTAGTTAACTCATGCATTTTTAAAATCAATTCAGCACGTTGTTTAGCATCAAAATTAACCTTCTCCGAAGATGGAAGAGGCAACAAATCAATAGGTGCACGAGGTAAGAAACCATACACAACTTCAAAAGGGCACATCTTAGTAGTAGAATGCAATGAACGATTATAAGCAAATTCAATATGAGGCAAGCATTCCCCCCACATTTTCTTATTATTCTTCAAAACAGCCCTAAGCATAGTAGACAATGTTCTATTGACTACTTCAGTTTGTCCATCAGTTTGGGGGTGACAAGTAGTACTAAAAAGCAGTTTAGTCCCCAACTTAGCCCATAAACATCTCCAAAAGTGGCTAAGAAATTTAGTATCACGATCTGAGACAATAGTATTTGGCACACCATGCAAGCGAATAATTTCACGAAAGAACAAATCAGCAACATTAACAGCATCATCGCTTTTATGACATGGCATAAAGTGTGCCATTTTCGAGAACCTATCCACGACAACAAATATGCTATCCCTCCCCTTTTTTGTTCGAGGTAAACCTAAAACAAAGTCCATAGATATATCCTCCCAAGGAACACTAGGTACAGGCAAAGGCATATATAAACCATGAGGATTGAGGCGTGACTTAGCTTTTTGACATGTAGTGCAGCGAGCAATAAAACGCTCAACATCCCGTCTCATCTTTGGCCAAAAGAAATGTGTAGCAAGTACGTCCTCCGTCTTCTTCACGCCAAAGTGTCCCTTTAATCCTCCTCCATGCGCCTCCTTCAACAACAAAAGACGAACGGAGCTAGCTGGAATGCATAGCTTGTTAGCACGAAACACAAATCCATCATTAACAACAAACTTGTTCCACATTCTTCCTTCTTTACAATTATGCATTACATCTTTAAAATCAGCATCATGCACATATTGATCTTTGATGGTCTCCAAACCAAATATTTTGAAGTCAAGTTGTGAAAGCATAGTATAGCGACGAGACAAAGCATCAGCAATAACATTTTCTTTTCCCTTCTTGTGTTTAATGACATAAGGGAAAGTCTCAATGAATTCAACCCATTTAGCATGTCTACGATTCAGTTTAGCTTGACTTTTAATATGTTTCAAAGATTCATGATCAGAATGTATAACAAATTCTTTGGGCCATAAATAATGTTGCCATGTTTCTAAAGTCCGAACAAGAGCATATAATTCTTTATCATAAGTAGAATAATTCAGACTAGGCCCACTCAATTTTTCAGAAAAATATGCAACAGGTTTGCCATCTTGTAATAACACACCTCCTGATGAGGACATCAATACAATTGTTACACCCACAGCCCCTGCTGCTATACATACTGGACCAATTACTAGAGCTCGTGCACGCCAACTAAATTACCAGGTACTTTCATTTCTTGGTAATGATTCTAATGTTCATGAGAATATGATGCTGCCTAAATTGGATACATTTGTTTTGCTTACAAATGAAGGGCCTAGCTTGGAGAAGGATGAACATTGGAGCAAGAACAAGCATGGAGATGATGGCATGCGCAAGGGGAACAAGAATGGAGTTACAAGTGATGATTTCAGGACTTTGAAGCCACCATAATGGGTGCATGAAGCCTTGGACGAAATATACAAGATGCCACTTCATAAATTTCGTCCCGAGGCTATTTTAGGTGCTGCGTCACCTTATTATTGGGCCAGGCCCATGTAATTTTGAAATACATAAGTATAGGCTATTTTTAGAGTCCGTATGTGTGGGGAAACAAGAGATAGGGTTGATTTCGGACCCCTCCACCAAGGGCCACGAAATTCCCCCCTCTTCCTCCATATATACAGCCCTTAGGGCATCGTTTAGACTTTGGGTTTTGTTTAGATTAAAAGTTCGCCATAGCTGCAACTTCGCGTACTTCGTTTGTGTTCAATGACCAGACAAAGGCGTCACAGAACCCCACCTTGATCAATAAAGCTTTCATCTTATATTCGCAATATCCAGATTGCAATCTCAGTTTCTTGCTTGTTCTTCGTTTGCTCGCAGGAAACAGACCCTCGTGGTCAGGTTGATCGTGCTCCGGCGTGGTCAATAACCTCTCGGAGTTGGTTTAGCGATTGCTAAGGCGCGACGTCCTCGCACGTTCGTAGTCGGATCGTCAAAGTCGACTTCCACCAAAGCGAAATCCACCATCTCATCGAAAGACGGGACACCTTTGCCTCTATCACATGTCCTCATCAGTCTCCAAACCAAATATTTTGAAGTCAAGTTGTGAAAGCATAGTATAGCGACGAGACAATGCATCAGCAATAACATTTTCTTTTCCCTTCTTGTGTTTAATGACATAAGGGAAAGTCTCAATGAATTCAACCCATTTAGCATGTCTACGATTCAGTTTAGCTTGACTTTTAATATGTTTCAAAGATTCATGATCAGAATGTATAACAAATTCTTTGGGCCATAAATAATGTTGCCATGTTTCTAAAGTCCGAACAAGAGCATATAATTCTTTATCATAAGTAGAATAATTCAGACTAGGCCCACTCAATTTTTCAGAAAAGTATGCAACAGGTTTGCCATCTTGTAATAACACACCTCCTAATCCAATTCCACTAGCATCACATTCAAGCTCAAAAGTCTTATTAAAATCAGGAAGTTGGAGTAAAGGAGCATGTGTCAACTTATCTTTCAATACCGAGAAGGCTTCTTCCTGTGCGGTACCCCAAAGAAAAGGCACATCTTTCTTTGTAAGCTCATTGAGAGGTGCAGCAATGGTGCTGAAATCTTTCACAAAACGCCTATAGAATCCAGCGAGGCCAAGAAAACTCCTTACCTGTGTGACCGTTTTGGGCTGCGGCCAACTCTCAATAGCTTCAATCTTGGCTTTATCAACTTCAATTCCCTGTGGAGTAACAACATAGCCAAGAAAAGATACTCGGTCGGTGCAAAAGGTGCACTTCCCAAGGTTACCAAACAAACGTGCATCATGTAGAGCAATAAAAACAGCACGTAAATGTTCCAAATGTTCCTCCAAAGATCTGCTATAAATCAATATATCATCAAAATAGACTACCACAAATTGTCCAATGAAAGCACGTAAAACTTCGTTCATTAGTCTCATGAAAGTACTAGGCGCATTAGTTAACCCAAAAGGCATGACTAACCACTCATATAATCCAAACTTAGTTTTAAATGCTGTTTTCCATTCATCTCCCAATTTCATACGAATTTGATGGTAGCCACTACGCAAATCAACTTTGGAGAATATTGTAGAGCCACTCAATTCATCAAGCATATCATCTAGCCTAGGAATAGGATGACGATAACGAATAGTAATATTATTAATGCCTCTACAATCAACACACATACGTGATGTACCATCGTTTTTCGGCACTAGAATAATAGGAACAGCACAAGGACTAAGGGATTCGCGTATATAACCTTTGTCGAGAAGCTCTTGTACTTGACGCATAATCTCCTTCGTCTCCTCTGGATTGGTACGGTATGGCGCACGGTTTGGCAGTGAAGCACCGGGAATTAAGTCGATCTGATGCTCAATCCCTCGAATAGGCGGTAATCCCGGTGGCACGTCTTGTGGAAAAACGTCAGCGAACTCCTGCAAAATGTTAGTGACAGCAGGAGGCAAAGAGGAAGGCACGTCCTCGAATGAAAATAATGCCTCTTTGCACACAAAAGCATAGCAAACAGATTTGCTGAAATCTAGCTCATCAATATCAGATTTGGTGGCAAATAAACATGCACTTTTCAATTTAATTTCAGAAGCAACACTAGATGGTTTATTATTAGGCTTCATTTGTTGCTCAAATTCTTTTGCCACAATCTGATTTTCACTCTTATTCTTCTCCTGTTGTGCTTTATTAGCTCTATTAATATCATCTTTCAAAATGGAATCAGGAGTCATAGGAAGCAAAGTAATATTTTTATCCTTATGAACAAGAGTATAGTGATTGTTTCTACCATGGTGTACTAAATTTTTATCAAATTGCCATGGTCTACCAAGTAATAAGGAACATGCTTGCATAGGTACCACATCACAATCAACATAATCAGCATATGTAGAGATACTAAAATGCACACGAACAGTACGTGTTACCTTAACCTTGCCGCTGTTGTTGAACCATTGGATATAGTAAGGATGTGGATGTGGTCTTGTGGTGAGAGAAAGCTTCTCCACCATCTCCATGCTAGCCAAGTTGTTGCAGCTCCCTCCGTCTATTATGACGCGCACAGAACGTTCCTTCACAACTCCCTTGGTATGGAACAAATTGTGCCTCTGATTTTGCTCAGCTTGTGTGACCTGCACACTCAAAACACGTTGAGCAACTAAACATTCATACCTGTCAGCGTCTTCAGGAGCCATGTATTGCGTCTCATGATCAGAATCATCTCCACCATGTTCTTCACGTGTAATAAGAGCCAATGTCTCCTCATCATAGTCACTAGCGGACTCATATCCACCATCCGCGGTAGCAATCATCACACGCGGAGATTTGCATTCCCTCGCATAATGACCTCCTCCCTTACAACGACGACAAATAATATCATTTTTGTGCCCTGTTGATGCCATGGAAGAAGAAGAACGCTGTGCAGGACCCGCAGGTGCGCTCTTGGAAGATAATGGTGGTTGTGCCTGTTTTCTTGTATCACGGCTGGAGGTGGCACCGGATGGAGGTGCTGGTGCAGTTGAAGTAGAAGATGCACGTGGTGTCCATGATGAAGGTCGGCCTGCAGAAAAGTTAGTTCGCCCCAATGCTTGTCGATCCTGCACTTCACGTTCAGCTTTACAAGCAAGATGGAATAAACGAGTGATATTAGTATACTCCTTATAGTCTAGAATGGTCTGAATCTCTCTATTTAATCCACCCAGAAAACGTGCAAGCATAGCTTCATTCTCCTCAACAATACCACATCTAATCATGCCAGTTTGTAATTCCTGATAATATTCTTCTACAGAATTTTTCCCTTGTCTTAAACGCTGCAATTTTTGAAGCAATTCACGTTGATAACATGGTGGAACCCAACGCGTACGCATAGCAGTTTTCAAAGCAGCCCAAGTAGTTGGAATAGGATATAATCTACAATGTTCAGACCACCATACACATGCAAAACTAGTGAAAGCACAAACGGCAGCAGCAACTCGTCTCTCCTCAGGATATTGTAAACATGTAAATCGTTGTTCAGTTTCTAACTCCCAAGTAAGATATATATCAGGAACATATCTACCCTCAAATGGTGGAATATTCAATTTCAGTTTAGGAATATGGACATCATCTCGTACCTGAGGTGGTGGTGCAGGCCTACCATTACGAATATATACCTGAGGTCGACCTGCTGGTGGTGGTACAGGTGGCTGCACGTAGTGTTGATTTTGATCAACCTCATCCTCATAATCTCCCACATAATCATCCTCCTCCGCATCAGCAGCAGGAGCCACAGAAGTATCAACAGCAGCACCAACAGTTTGGCCAAACGCAAGAGGAACACGGCTTGCTCGGCGGAGGTCTGCTTCGCGACGTGGAGGTAGTCGTTGTTGTTGTTGTTGGAGAGGTGCGTTAGCTGCAGCGGGTGGTGGTGGTGGAAGACGCGCAAGCAATTCATTAAACTTGTTATCGAGCTTTGTTTCGAACGTCTTCTCAAAGCCAGTGATTGATAGAGGTAAAGGTGTCCCGTCTTTCGATGAGATGATGGATATCGCTTTGGTGGAAGTCGACTTTGACGATCCGACTACGAACGTGCGAGGACGTCGCGCCTTAGCAATCGCTAAACCAACTCCGAGGGGTTATTGACCACGCCGGAGCACGATCAACCTGACCACGAGGGTCTGTTTCCTGCGAGCAAACGAAGAACAAGCAAGAAACTGAGATTGCAATCTGGATATTGTGAATATAAGATGAAAGCTTTATTGATCAAGGTGGGGTTCTGTGACGCCTTTGTCTGGTCGTTGAACACAAACGAAGTACGCGAAGTTGCAGCTATGGCGAACTTTTAATCTAAACAAAACCCAAAGTCTAAACGATGCCCTAAGGGCTGTATATATGGAGGAAGAGGGGGGGAATTTCGTGGCCCTTGGTGGAGGGGTCCGAAATCAACCCTATCTCTTGTTTCCCCACACATACGGACTCTAAAAATAGCCTATACTTATGTATTTCGAAATTACATGGGCCTGGCCCAATAATAAGGTGACGCAGCACCTAAAATAGCCTCGGGACGGAATTTATGAAGTGGCATCTTGTATATTTCGTCCAAGGCTTCATGCACCCATTATGGTGGCTTCAAAGTCCTGAAATCATCACTTGTAACTCCGTTCTTGTTCTTGCTCCAATGTTCATCCTTCTCCAAGCTAGGCCCTTCATTTGTAAGCAAAACAAATGTATCCAATTTAGGCAGCATCATATTCTCATGAACATTAGAATCATTACCAAGAAACGAAAGTACCTGGTAATTTAGTTGGCGTGCACGAGCTCTAGTAATTGGTCCAGTATGTATAGCAGCAGGGGCTGTGGGTGTAACAATTGTATTGATGTCCTCATCATTAGCTCTATTAATATCATCTTTCAAAATGGAATCAGGAGTCATAGGAAGCAAAGTAATATTTTTATCCTTATGAACAAGAGTATAGTGATTGTTTCTACCATGGTGTACAGAATTTTTATCAAATTGCCATGGTCTACCAAGTAATAAGGAACATGCTTGCATAGGTACCACATCACAATCAACATAATCAGCATATGTAGAGATACTAAAATGCACACGAACAGTACGTGTTACCTTAACCTTGCCGCTGTTGTTGAGCCATTGGATGTAGTAAGGATGTGGATGTGGTCTTGTGGTGAGAGAAAGCTTCTCCACCATCTCCATGCTAGCCAAGTTGTTGCAGCTCCCTCCGTCTATGATGACGCGCACAGAACGTTCCTTCACAACTCCCTTGGTATGGAACAAATTGTGCCTCTGATTTTGCTCAGCTTGTGTGACCTGCACACTCAAAACACGTTGAGCAACTAAACATTCATACCTGTCAGCGTCTTCAGGAGCCATGTATTGCGTCTCATGATCAGAATCATCTCCACCATGTTCTTCACGTGTAATAAGAGCCAAAGTCTCCTCATCATAGTCACTAGCGGACTCATATCCACCATCCGCGGTAGCAATCATCACACGCGGAGATTTGCATTCTCTCGCATAATGACCTCCTCCCTTACAACGACGACAAATAATATCACTTGTGTGCCCTGTTGATGCCCTGGAAGAAGAAGAACTCTGTGCAGGCCCCGCAGGTGCGCTCTTGGCAGATAATGGTGGTTGTTCCTGTTTTCTTGTATCACGGCTGTAGGAGGCACCTGATTGAGGTGCTGGTGCAGTTGAAGTAGAAGATGCACGCGGTGTCCATGATGAAGGTCGGCCTGCAGAAAAGTTAGTTCGCCCCAATGCTTGTCGATCCTGCACTTCACGTTCAGCTTTACAAGCAAGATGGAATAAACGAGTGATATTAGTATACTCCTTATAGTCTAGAATGGTCTGAATCTCTCTATTTAATCCACCCAGAAAACGTGCAAGCATAGCTTCATTCTCCTCAACAATACCACATCTAATCATGCCAGTTTGTAATTCCTGATAATATTCTTCTACAGAATTTTTTCCTTGTCTTAAGCGCTGTAATTTTTGAAGCAATTCACGTTGATAATATGGTGGAACCCAACGAGTACGCATAGCAGTTTTCAAAGCAGTCCAAGTAGTTGGAATAGGATATAGTCTACAATGTTCAGACCACCATACACATGCAAAACTAGTGAAAGCACAAACGGCAGCAGCAACTCGTCTCTCCTCAGGATATTGTAAACATGTAAATCGTTGTTCAGTTTCTAACTCCCAAGTAAGATATATATCAGGAACATATCTACCCTCAAATGGTGGAATATTCAATTTCAGTTTAGGAATATGGACATCATCTCGTACCTGAGGTGGTGGTGCAGGCCTACCATTACGAATATATACCTGAGGTCGACCTGCTGGTGGTGGTGCAGGTGGCTGCACGTAGTGCTGATTTTGATCACCCTCATCCTCATAATCGCCCGCATACTCATCATCCTGCTGGGTACCAGCAGCAGCAGTAGCAGGAGCCAAAGAAGCACCAACAGCAGTAGCAGCGGCACCAGAATTTTGTCCTGGCTCAATAGGAACACGCTGTGCTCGTCCATACTTATTCGGAAGGGGGCGTAGTTGTTGTTGTTGCAGAGGTGCGACAGGTGCAGGCGGTGGTGGAAGACGCGCAAGCAGTTCATTAAATCTGTTATCGAGCTTTGTTTCGAACGTCTTCTCAAGGCCAGTGATCTTCTCCATGGCCTCTTCAAAATTGTTCAGCACATCTTGTACCTGTTCAGTCATCATTTGCTGAAACTTATCATGAAGCTCCTTGTTCGATAAGTTCTCCCAGTCAATCTCGTCGGCTTGTGATCCTGGCATGGTTAGCAGCAATAGAAACACACAAGAATATGATCCTACAGACTACTAAGAAGTGGTGGTGGTGTATCACAAATCCGTCAAGCAAATCTCAAATTCTTACCAGTTCTTACCCAGCAGCAGGCGGTGATCGGCAACCGTTGTAGTCAAAAACTCTCAAAGCTTGGATAGAGCGATTACCAGGGAGAGTCAAACACATGACGTAGATGTATGTGGAGCTGGGAAGGCTTATAGTATGGTAGCAAAAAGGGTCAGCAATAATCAATTCAGATATGCAAAGTTGAATAAATGCTCAACGACGGTACTGTGCTGGTCCTAGGCTAGACTGTGCTAGAGACGCGAGCCTAGAACATCAACAAAATCACGGCGCGGCACGTAAAAAAGGGAAAAGCACACTCTGAAAATTTTCTTTTCGCTCTCTCTTTTTTTTTGCGCTCTTTTTTTTGCGCTGCTTTTTTTTTGCGAAAAATCACTATAATGGCGAGTGTCTCAAAACTCTTCCTAGGTCAAACTGACAGGATGGGCATGAATTTTTTTTTGACAAATTTTTTTTTTCGACTGCCCGGACCCAAAAACTGGAAACGGGTCAAAAAAAACTTCCTATAATGGCACCTGTCTCAAAACACTCAGAAACACCTAAAAATAGGATAGCCAGAAATTTTTTCGAAAAATGCGTTTTCGAAAAATTTTGGGCCTAAACGGAGCGTGGCTACCCGACTCTTTTTTTTCTCTCTTTTTTTTCTCCCTCTTTCCAAAAGAAACTAGATAAGATGCAGATTGGATCAAGCGAAGATGGGAACGATCTCAACTATGATTATGACAATGAACGGTGGGTAGCACGTGGAGGAAATTGATGGATGGGTGGTGGACAGCGGAAGGGATAATGATGCAGCGGCGACATGACTAATGTGAACAGAATTCGAAACTCTAAACTACGAAAAACTGTAAAATCTCACCGAGCAACCTGGAAATCTGATACCACTTGATAGAGGCGGGGGTGTCCCGATCTTTCGATGAGATGATAACTATCGATTTGGTGGAGACGACTTTGACGATTCGACTACAAACGTGCACGACGTTGCGCCTTAGCAATCGCTAAACCAACTCCGAGAGGTTATTGACCACGCCAGAGCACAATCAACCTGACCACGAAGGTCTATTCCAGCAAGCAATCGAAGAACAAGCAAGAATATGATAAAGCAATCTGAATATTGTGAATATAGATGAAGTATTGATAAAGGTGGGGATCCGTAAACGGTCTTGGTCTGGTCGTTGGACACAAACAAAGTACACGAAGTTGCAATGGCTAACTTTTAACTAAACAAATCCCAAAGTCTAAACGATGCCCTAAGGGATGTATATATGGAGGAAGAGGGGGGAATTTCGTGGCCCTTGGTGGAGGGGTCCGAAATCAACCCTATCTCTTGTTTCCCCGAACATACGGACTCTAAAAATAGCCTATACTTATGTATTTCGAAATTACATGGGTCTGGCCCAATAATAAGGTGACGCAACACCTAAAATAGCCTCGGGACGAAATTTATGAAGTGGCATCTTGTATATTTCGTCCAAGGCTTCATGCACCCATTATGGTGGCTTCAAAGTCCTGAAATCATCACTTGTAACTCTGTTCTTGTTCCCCTTGCACATGTGATAGAGGCAAAGGTGTCCCGTCTTTCGATGAGATGGTGATGAGGACATCAATACAATTGTTACACCCACAGCCCCTGCTGCTATACATACTGGACCAATTACTAGAGCTCGTGCACGCCAACTAAATTACCAGGTACTTTCGTTTCTTGGTAATGATTCTAATGTTCATGAGAATATGATGCTGCCTAAATTGGATACATTTGTTTTGCTTACAAATGAAGGGCCTAGCTTGGAGAAGGATGAACATTGGAGCAAGAACAAGCATGGAGATGATGGCATGCGCAAGGGGAACAAGAACGGAGTTACAAGTGATGATTTCAGGACTTTGAAGCCACCATAATGGGTGCATGAAGCCTTGGACGAAATATACAAGATGCCACTTCATAAATTTCGTCCCGAGGCTATTTTAGGTGCTGCGTCACCTTATTATTGGGCCAGGCCCATGTAATTTCGAAATACATAAGTATAGGCTATTTTTAGAGTCTGTATGTGTGGGGAAACAAGAGATAGGGTTGATTTCGGACCCCTCCACCAAGGGCCACGAAATTCCCCCCTCTTCCTCCATATATACAGCCCTTAGGGCATCGTTTAGACTTTGGGTTTTGTTTAGATTAAAAGTTCGCCATAGCTGCAACTTCGCGTACTTTGTTTGTGTTCAACGACCAGACAAAGGCGTCACAGAACCCCACCTTGATCAATAAAGCTTTCATCTTATATTCGCAATATCCAGATTGCAATCTCAGTTTCTTGCTTGTTCTTCGTTTGCTCGCAGGAAACAGACCCTCGTGGTCAGGTTGATCGTGCTCCGGCGTGGTCAATAACCTCTCGGAGTTGGTTTAGCGATTGCTAAGGCGCGACGTCCTCGCACGTTCGTAGTCGGATCGTCAAAGTCGACTTCCACCAAAGCGAAATCCATCATCTCATCGAAAGACGGGACACCTTTGCCTCTATCAAGACCACATCCACATCCTTACTACATCCAATGGTTCAACAACAGCGGCAAGGTTAAGGTAACACGTACTGTTCGTGTGCATTTTAGTATCTCTACATATGCTGATTATGTTGATTGTGATGTGGTACCTATGCAAGCATGTTCTTTATTACTTGGTAGACCATGGCAATTTGATAAAAATTCTGTACACCATGGTAGAAACAATCACTATACTCTTGTTCATAAGGATAAAAATATTACTTTGCTTCCTATGACTCCTGATTCCATTTTGAAAGATGATATTAATAGAGCTAATAAAGCACAACAGGAGAAGAATAAGAGTGAAAATCAGATTGTGGCAAAAGAATTTGAGCAACAAATGAAGCCTAATAATAAACCATCTAGTGTTGCTTCTGAAATTAAATTGAAAAGTGCATGTTTATTTGCCACCAAATCTGATATTGATGAGCTAGATTTCAGCAAATCTGTTTGCTATGCTTTTGTGTGCAAAGAGGCATTATTTTCATTCGAGGACGTGCCTTCCTCTTTGCCTCCTGCTGTCACTAACATTTTGCAGGAGTTCGCTGACGTCTTTCCACAAGACGTGCCACCGGGATTACCGCCCATTCGAGGAATTGAGCATCAAATTGACTTAATTCCCGGTGCTTCACTGCCAAACCGTGCACCATACCGTACCAATCCAGAGGAGACGAAGGAGATTATGCGTCAAGTACAAGAGCTTCTCGACAAAGGTTATATACGCGAATCCCTTAGTCCTTGTGCTGTTCCTATTATTTTAGTGCCGAAAAAGGATGGTACATCACGTATGTGTGTTGATTGTAGAGGCATTAATAATATTACTATTCGTTATCGTCATCCTATTCCTAGGCTAGATGATATGCTTGATGAATTGAGTGGCTCTACAATATTCTCCAAAGTTGATTTGCGTAGTGGATACCATCAAATTCGTATGAAATTGGGAGATGAATGGAAAACAGCATTTAAAACTAAGTTTGGATTATATGAGTGGTTAGTCATGCCTTTTGGGTTAACTAATGCGCCTAGTACTTTCATGAGACTAATGAACGAAGTTTTACGTGCTTTCATTGGATGATTTGTGGTAGTCTATTTTGATGATATACTGATTTATAGCAGATCTTTGGAAGAACATTTGGAACATTTACGTGCTGCTTTTATTACTCTACGTGATGCACGTTTGTTTGGTAACCTTGGGAAGTGCACCTTTTGCACCGACCGAGTATCTTTTCTTGGCTATGTTGTTACTCCACAGGGAATTGAAGTTGACAAAGCCAAGATTGAAGGTATTGAGAGTTGGCCGCAGCCCAAAACGGTCACACAAGTGAGGAGTTTTCTTGGCCTCGCTGGATTCTATAGGCGTTTTGTGAGAGATTTCAGCACCATTGCTGCACCTCTCAACGAGCTTACAAAGAAGGATGTGCCTTTTGTTTGGGGTACCGCACAGGAAGAAGCCTTCACGGTATTGAAAGATAAGTTGACACATGCTCCTTTACTCCAACTTCCTGATTTTAATAAGACTTTTGAGCTTGAATGTGATGCTAGTGGAATTGGATTAGGAGGTGTGTTATTACAAGATGGCAAACCTGTTGCATACTTTTCTGAAAAATTGAGTGGGCCTAGTCTGAATTATTCTACTTATGATAAAGAATTATATGCTCTTGTTCGGACTTTAGAAACATGGCAACATTATTTATGGCCCAAAGAATTTGTTATACATTCTGATGAGGACATCAATACAATTGTTACACCCACAGCCCCTGCTGCTATACATACTGGACCAATTACTAGAGCTCGTGCACGCCAACTAAATTACCAGGTACTTTCGTTTCTTGGTAATGATTCTAATGTTCATGAGAATATGATGCTGCCTAAATTGGATACATTTGTTTTGCTTACAAATGAAGGGCCTAGCTTGGAGAAGGATGAACATTGGAGCAAGAACAAGCATGGAGATGATGGCATGCGCAAGGGGAACAAGAACGGAGTTACAAGTGATGATTTCAGGACTTTGAAGCCACCATAATGGGTGCATGAAGCCTTGGACGAAATATACAAGATGTCACTTCATAAATTTCGTCCCGAGGCTATTTTAGGTGCTGCGTCACCTTATTATTGGGCCAGGCCCATGTAATTTCGAAATACATAAGTATAGGCTATTTTTAGAGTCCGTATGTGTGGGGAAACAAGAGATAGGGTTGATTTCGGACTCCTCCACCAAGGGCCACGAAATTCCCCCCCTCTTCCTCCATATATACAGCCCTTAGGGCATCGTTTAGACTTTGGGATTTGTTTAGTTAAAAGTTAGCCATTGCAACTTCGTGTGCTTCGTTTGTGTCCAACGACCAGACCAAGACCACTTTTCGGATCCCCACCATTATCAATACTTCATACATATTCGCGATATTCAGATTGCTTTTATCATATTCTTGCTTGTTCTTCGATTGCTTGCAGGAATAGACCTTCGTGGTCAGGTTGATGGTGCTCCAGCGTGGTCAATAACCTCTCGGAGTTGGTTTAGCGATTGCTAAGGCACAACGTCGTTGCACGTTTGTAGTCGGATCGTCAAAGTCGTCTCCACCAAATCGATAGTTATCATCTCATCGAAAGATCGGGACACCCTCGCCTCTATCAAGTGGTATCAGATTTCCAGGTTGCTCGGTGAGATTTTACAGTTTTTTAGTAGTTTAGATCGAGTCTGCTCTTCATACCTATAGTCCACGAAAAAGCCACAAAAAAAATTTAGGGTTAGTTCATCATATCCGAACCAATCTGAGCCTTGCATAATCTTTTTAGGGTTTTGCTTTGTTGAATTTGCGGTTGCATCGTCGTGTCTAGTTGCTGGTCTTAGAGTCTAGTCTTTTAGAGTTTCGAGTTCTGGTCATAAGTTGTCACGCCGCCGCCGCACCATCATCATTGCCCCTGCCATCTACCACCACCGCTCCGAATCCGTATCCATATACCACCACCGATCCATATCCATATACTACCACCGCTACCACCACCGCTGCCATATACCACCACCATATATCCACCACCAATCCGAGTTCCTTGCTTATTAGGGTTGTTTTCGAGATCCATCTAGATTCCGATTCGTGTTTCCTTGCCGGAGTCGGGTAGCCACGCTCCGTTTAGGCCCAAAATTTTTCGAAAACGCATTTTTCGAAAAAATTTCTGGCTATCCTATTTTTAGGTGTTTCTGAGTGTTTTGAGACAGGTGCCATTATAGGAAGTTTTTTTTGACCCGTTTCCAGTTTTTGGGTCCGGGCAGCCGAAAAAAAAAAATTGGTCGAAAAAATTTCGTGCCCATCCTGTCAGTTTGAGCTAGGAAGAGTTTTGAGACACTCGCCATTATAGTGATTTTTCGCAAAAAAAAAACAGCGCAAAAGAAAAAAAAAAGAGAGCGCAAAAAAAAAGAGCGAAAAAAATATATTCAGAGTGTGCTTTTCCCTTGTTTACGTGCCGCGCCGTGATTTTGTTAGTGTTCTAGGCTCGCGTCTCTAGCACAGTCTAGCCTAGGACCAGCACAGTACCGTCGTTGAGCGTTTATTCAACTTTGCATCTCTGAATTGATTATTGCTGACCCTTTTTGCTACCATATTATAAGCCTTCCCAGCTCCACATACATCTACGTCGTGCGTTTGACTCTCCCTGGTAATCGCTCTATCCAAGCTTTGAGAGTTTTTGACTACAACGGTTGCCGATCACCGCCTGCTGCTGGGTAAGAACTGGTAAGAATTTGAGATTTGCTTGACGGATTTGTGACACCCACTACCACCACTTGTTCGTAGTCTGTAGGATCATATTCTTGTGTGTTTCTATTGCTGCTAACCATGCCAGGATCACAAGCCGACGAGATTGACTGGGAGAATTTATCGAACAAGGAGCTTCATGATAAGTTTCAGCAAATGATGACTGAACAGGTGCAAGATGTGCTGAACAATTTTGAAGAGGCCATGGAGAAGATCACTGGCTTTGAGAAGACGTTCGAAACAAAGCTCGATAACAAGTTTAATGAATTGCTCGCGCGTCTTCCATCACCACCACCCGCTGCACCTAACGCACCTCTCCAACAACAACAACAACGACTACCTCCACGTCGCGAAGCAGACCTCCGCCGAGCAAGCCGTGTTCCTCTTGCGTTTGGCCAAACTGTTGGTGCTGCTGTTGATACTTCTGTGGCTCCTGCTGCTGATGCGGAGGAGGATGATTATGTGGGAGATTATGAGGATGAGGTTGATCAAAATCAACACTACGTGCAGCCACCTGTACCACCACCAGCAGGTCGACCTCAGGTATATATTCGTAATGGTAGGCCTGCACCACCACCTCAGGTACGAGATGATGTCCATATTCCTAAACTGAAATTGAATATTCCACCATTTGAGGGTAGATATGTTCCTGATATATATCTTACTTGGGAGTTAGAAACTGAACAACGATTTACATGTTTACAATATCCTGAGGAGAGACGAGTTGCTGCTGCCGTTTGTGCTTTCACTAGTTTTGCATGTATATGGTGGTCTGAACATTGTAGATTATATCCTATTCCAACTACTTGGGCTGCTTTGAAAACTGCTATGCGTACGCGTTGGGTTCCACCATATTATCAACGTGAATTGCTTCAAAAATTGCAGCGTTTAAGACAAGGGAAAAATTCTGTAGAAGAATATTATCAGGAATTACAAACTGGCATGATTGGATGTGGTATTGTTGAGGAGAATGAAGCTATGCTTGCACGTTTTCTGGGTGGATTAAATAGAGAGATTCAGACCATTCTAGACTATAAGGAGTATACTAATATCACTCGTTTATTCCATCTTGCTTGTAAAGCTGAACGTGAAGTGCAGGATCGACAAGCATTGGGGCGAACTAACTTTTCTGCACGCCGACCTTCATCATGGACACCACGTGCATCTTCTACTTCAACTGCACCAGCACCTCCATCCGGTGCCACCTCCAGCCGTGATACAAGAAAACAGGCACAACCACCATTATCTGCCAAGAGCGCACCTGCGGGGCCTGCACAGCGTTCTTCTTCTTCCATGGCATCAACAGGGCACACAAGTGATATTATTTGTCGTCGTTGTAAGGGAGGAGGTCATTATGCGAGAGAATGCAAATCTCCGCGTGTGATGATTGCTACCGCGGATGGTGGATATGAGTCCGCTAGTGACTATGATGAGGAGACTTTGGCTGTTATTACACGTGAAGAACATGGTGGAGATGATTCTGATCATGAGACGCAATACATGGCTCCTGAAGACGCTGACAGGTATGAATGTTTAGTTGCTCAACGTGTTTTGAGTGTGCAGGTCACACAAGCTGAGCAAAATCAGAGGCACAATTTGTTCCATACCAAGGGAGTTGTGAAGGAACGTTCTGTGCGCGTCATCATAGACGGAGGGAGCTGCAACAACTTGGCTAGCATGGAGATGGTGGAGAAGCTTTCTCTCACCACAAGACCACATCCACATCCTTACTACATCCAATGGTTCAACAACAGCGGCAAGGTTAAGGTAACACGTACTGTTCATGTGCATTTTAGTATCTCTACATATGCTGATTATGTTGATTGTGATGTGGTACCTATGCAAGCATGTTCCTTATTACTTGGTTATATACGTGAATCCCTTAGTCCTTGTGCTGTTCCTATTATTCTAGTGCCGAAAAAGGATGGTACATCACGTATGTGTGTTGATTGTAGAGGCATTAATAATATTACTATTCGTTATCGTCATCCTATTCCTAGGCTAGATGATATGCTTGATGAATTGAGTGGCTCTACAATATTCTCCAAAGTTGATTTGCGTAGTGGATACCATCAAATTCGTATGAAATTGGGAGATGAATGGAAAACAGCATTTAAAACTAAGTTTGGATTATATGAGTGGTTAGTCATGCCTTTTGGGTTAACTAATGCGCCTAGTACTTTCATGAGACTAATGAACGAAGTTTTACGTGCTTTCATTGGATGATTTGTGGTAGTCTATTTTGATGATATACTGATTTATAGCAGATCTTTGGAAGAACATTTGGAACATTTACGTGCTGCTTTTATTACTCTACGTGATGCACGTTTGTTTGGTAACCTTGGGAAGTGCACCTTTTGCACCGACCGAGTATCTTTTCTTGGCTATGTTGTTACTCCACAGGGAATTGAAGTTGACAAAGCCAAGATTGAAGGTATTGAGAGTTGGCCGCAGCCCAAAACGGTCACACAAGTGAGGAGTTTTCTTGGCCTCGCTGGATTCTATAGGCGTTTTGTGAGAGATTTCAGCACCATTGCTGCACCTCTCAACGAGCTTACAAAGAAGGATGTGCCTTTTGTTTGGGGTACCGCACAGGAAGAAGCCTTCACGGTATTGAAAGATAAGTTGACACATGCTCCTTTACTCCAACTTCCTGATTTTAATAAGACTTTTGAGCTTGAATGTGATGCTAGTGGAATTGGATTAGGAGGTGTGTTATTACAAGATGGCAAACCTGTTGCATACTTTTCTGAAAAATTGAGTGGGCCTAGTCTGAATTATTCTACTTATGATAAAGAATTATATGCTCTTGTTCGGACTTTAGAAACATGGCAACATTATTTATGGCCCAAAGAATTTGTAATACATTCTGATCATGAATCTTTGAAACATATTAAAAGTCAAGCTAAACTGAATCGTAGACATGCTAAATGGGTTGAATTCATTGAGACTTTCCCTTATGTCATTAAACACAAGAAGGGAAAAGAAAATGTTATTGCTGATGCATTGTCTCGTCGCTATACTATGCTTTCACAACTTGACTTCAAAATATTTGGTTTGGAGACCATCAAAGATCAATATGTGCATGATGCTGATTTTAAAGATGTAATGCAGAATTGTAAAGAAGGAAGAATGTGGAACAAGTTTGTCGTTAACGATGGATTTGTGTTTCGTGCTAACAAGCTATGCATTCCAGCTAGCTCCGTTCGTCTTTTGTTGTTGCAGGAAGCGCATGGAGGAGGATTAATGGGACATTTTGGCGTGAAGAAGACGGAGGACGTATGATGAGGACATCAATACAATTGTTACACCCACAGCCCCTGCTGCTATACATACTGGACCAATTACTAGAGCTCGTGCACGCCAACTAAATTACCAGGTACTTTCGTTTCTTGGTAATGATTCTAATGTTCATGAGAATATGATGCTGCCTAAATTGGATACATTTGTTTTGCTTACAAATGAAGGGCCTAGCTTGGAGAAGGATGAACATTGGAGCAAGAACAAGCATGGAGATGATGGCATGCGCAAGGGAAACAAGAACGGAGTTACAAGTGATGATTTCAGGACTTTGAAGCCACCATAATGGGTGCATGAAGCCTTGGACGAAATATACAAGATGCCACTTCATAAATTTCGTCCCGAGGCTATTTTAGGTGCTGCGTCACCTTATTGGGCCAGGCCCATGTAATTTCGAAATACATAAGTATAGGCTATTTTTAGAGTCCGTATGTGTGGGGAAACAAGAGATAGGGTTGATTTCGGACCCCTCCACCAAGGGCCACGAAATTCCCCCCCTCTTCCTCCATATATACAGCCCTTAGGGCATCGTTTAGACTTTGGGTTTTGTTTAGATTAAAAGTTCGCCATAGCTGCAACTTCGCGTACTTCGTTTGTGTTCAACGACCAGACAAAGGCGTCACAGAACCCCACCTTGATCAATAAAGCTTTCATCTTATATTCGCAATATCCAGATTGCAATCTTAGTTTCTTGCTTGTTCTTCGTTTGCTCGCAGGAAACAGACCCTCGTGGTCAGGTTGATCGTGCTCCGGCGTGGTCAATAACCTCTCGGAGTTGGTTTAGCGATTGCTAAGGCGCGACGTCCTCGCACGTTCGTAGTCGGATCGTCAAAGTCGACTTCCACCAAAGCAAAATCCACCATCTCATCGAAAGACGGGACACCTTTGCCTCTATCAAGATGATGAGGACATCAATACAATTGTTACACCCACAGCCCCTGCTGCTATACATACTGGACCAATTACTAGAGCTCGTGCACGCCAACTAAATTACCAGGTACTTTCGTTTCTTGGTAATGATTCTAATGTTCATGAGAATATGATGCTGCCTAAATTGGATACATTTGTTTTGCTTACAAATGAAGGGCCTAGCTTGGAGAAGGATGAACATTGGAGCAAGAACAAGCATGGAGATGATGGCATGCGCAAGGGAACAAGAACGGAGTTACAAGTGATGATTTCAGGACTTTGAAGCCACCATAATGGGTGCATGAAGCCTTGGACGAAATATACAAGATGCCACTTCATAAATTTCGTCCCGAGGCTATTTTAGGTGCTGCGTCACCTTATTATTGGGCCAGGCCCATGTAATTTCGAAATACATAAGTATAGGCTATTTTTAGAGTCCGTATGTGTGGGGAAACAAGAGATAGGGTTGATTTCGGACCCCTCCACCAAGGGCCACGAAATTCCCCCCCTCTTCCTCCATATATACAGCCCTTAGGGCATCGTTTAGACTTTGGGTTTTGTTTAGATTAAAAGTTCGCCATAGTTGCAACTTCGCGTACTTCGTTTGTGTTCAACGACCAGACAAAGGCGTCACAGAACCCCACCTTGATCAATAAATCTTTCATCTTATATTCGCAATATCCAGATTGCAATCTTAGTTTCTTTCTTGTTCTTCGTTTGCTCGCAGGAAACAGACCCTCGTGGTCAGGTTGATCGTGCTCCGGCGTGGTCAATAACCTCTCGGAGTTGGTTTAGCGATTGCTAAGGCGCGACGTCCTCGCACGTTCGTAGTCGGATCATCAAAGTCGACTTCCACCAAAGCGAAATCCACCATCTCATCGAAAGACGGGACACCTTTGCCTCTATCAAGTGGTATCAGATTTCCAGGTTGCTCGGTGAGATTTTACAGTTTTTCGTAGTTTAGATCGAGTCTGTTCTTCATACCTATAGTCCACGAAAAAGCCAAAAAAAAATTAGGGTTAGTTCATCCCATCCGAACCAATCTGAGCCTTGCATAATCTTTTCTGTATTTGCTTTGTTGAATTTGCGGTTGCATCGTCGTGTTCAGTTGCTGGTCTTAGCGTCTAGTCTTTTAGAGTTTCGAGTTCTGTTCACAAGTTGTTACGCCGTCGCCGCACCATCATCATCGCCCTGCTATCTACCACCACCGCTCCGAATCCGTATCCATATACCACCACCAATCCGTGTCCATATACCACCACCGATCCATATCCATATACTACCACCGCTGCCATATACCACCACCATATATCCACCACCAATCCGAGTTCCTTGCTTATTAGGTTTGTTTTCGGGATCAATCTAGATTCCGATTCGTGTTTCCTTGCCGGAGTAGGTTTCGGAAAAAAAAAAAAGAGAAAAAAAAAGAGTCGGGTAGCCACGCTCCGTTTAGGCCCAAAATTTTTCGAAAACGCATTTTTCGAAAAAAAATTTGGCTATCCTATTTTTAGGTGTTTCTGAGTGTTTTGAGACAGGTGCCATTATAGGAAGTTTTTTTTGACCCGTTTCCAGTTTTTGGGTCCGGGCA